>NW_020955774.1:0-29406 GCF_003031625.1 Empidonax traillii | reverse complement strand
CGGAGGTCTTCCAGCAGGTTCTCCCCCCGAACTTGCTAGATGCCACGACTATGCTAACACACTTAGAGAATAACAACTGCCTCCAAGTAGTGTTTACTGAAAAATAACAGAACCCCAATTCACTGCAGAAGGATAACACTTTTATGGTGCTCACATGCTTTGACGAATATGAAATGGAATAAACAGAGTGTCTCAGAAAGCTCTCCTAACCAATCCACAAGGCAACACTAAGAGTGATATTACTGGGTCTTGAAGTCTCTCAAATATCTGTACTATAGCTTTCAGAGACTAACTGGGGAAATGTATTGAGAAAACAAAGGAAGGAAAAGAAAAGGGGGAATTTGCAGGAGTCTGAGAGATAACTGTTTCAGCTTGACTGTTCAGAAGTAGTTGTGTGAGCTAAATCTTAAGTTGCTGGAAATCCATGATCTGTGATAGGGAACCTCTCTGTTGCCGTACTGGTTCCATTATGGTAGTGCAATGGAGACAACATTCTCACCTCAGTGGTAGTTGTAATATCAAAAACAAGACCCTGCCTTTATTTCTGATTGCAACACCCATTTTAAAATTTCCTGTATGTCCCCTTCCAAACTACATCAACACCTAACAGGACTTTTCATCTCGTACACATCTGCACTGCGCTCGTGAAAATAAACACAGGGTCTCACAGGGTTTGTTGAACACACTGCCATTACTGCTTGGCCACAAAAGTGAATGTCTGCAGCCAGTCCTTACTGGGATCTATCACTCTCTGCTAGTGGAAGACTGCAGTAGCAGATTTAAAAAATAATTACACCACACAGTAACTTGTGGTACCCACATGACTCCAATTATACGAAGCAACATCTGTGGCCTGTGCAGTCAGAAAAAGAAGCTTTGACTGAGCTGCAGCTCTGCTGCATCAAGTGAAGTATCTAGTAATAGGTCCTTCAGCAGGAGACAGATACAGCTGGGCACCAACCACCCATTTCTGCTCCTTGGCACCTGGGAAAAAGGAGCAGGTAACGCGGGAAGATGCTACAGTTTTGTGATGTTTAAGCCCTTTTTAGCGAATATTCCATTCTGAGTGATCTAGACAACACCTGATGAGCTCCATTTTATGTGTCCTGGTTTCCAAGAGTATGAAAAGAGTATGTATGCTTGTGGGCAGCTAAAAAACTGTCACAGACCAAATAAGCAGCTGGAGTCGGTGTATCCATAAAGTGATACCACCACAACGTGATGAGGCCCTGCTGCCTCACGGCCAAAGCAGCCTGCTCTCTGCTCTCCTCTCCTGAGGACTCACACCTTGCTGTTCACTTCTGCAGGTGTACTTTGGCATACTTGCTCAGTTTGGTAGGCAGAAACTCTCCAACCATGCTTTCCCCAATACAGGTTAACCTATCGTTTTATTCCCTGTGTGACTCGCTGAGTAACAGCTATCACAAAGCATGCAGAGAAGGCTTTATGATCCTTGAGGAAAATAAATTAGACTAGCATGAGACATTAGTTGTCCACAGATCCATGAATAAGGAAACAGGGATTCCCTCCATAACAGGCTGGAAAGGAAATAATTGCACATATAGCTCCTTCTAGGAATGACTTTTTTTTTTTTTTAATTTTGGTTTTGTTTTTGTTTTTTAAGAACTAGGTATTTTAGAAAGGGAAATTTAGGGGCAAGTTGAATAACAGGGGATGCCATCTGATTTTAATTTTTTTTCTTCTTCTTCAGAAAAGAGTCTTTTTCAATACTGCTTGTAAATGTCTTTAAAACACAGCCAAAAGTAATAGGAATAGAATCAATACTAGCTCTGAACAGAGACATTTTTTCTGTAGCTGCAATTAGCTATTTTCAAAGAGCAGGCAATGAATAATGTATGCAAAAGGGTGGGTGGGAGGATTGCTTAATTTTTCTTTAAGCAGATTATTTTAGCTTGAGTGAAAGACTACCAAGCTAAAGAATAGTGTTCAATATCACACACTGTATAAACAGCTGCGGCTTAGCACATAATAAAAGCTATTAAGAGGCTGAGCCAAAAAACATATCTAGCTATGAGGAGGAGAAAGAGGCAAAGTACCGTGTAATGACAGCCTTAGTTTCACATTTGCCATTCAGCCTTTGAGCACGAGTCCATTCTGCAGCCTAAGATCTCACCTTTCTCTTCATCAGGGTTTTCTAAATGGCTTCAGATGGTATTTTGGCCTTTTTTTTAATAACTCTTTTTTTTTACGTCAGGGCTGCCACATAAGTAGATATTAAGATCCAGAATATGAACTGGTTACACATGCAGGTAATAGGTGACAACAACAGGGGTCATCCCAGCGTTGGCTCTGGGTGGCCCTTGGTGTGCATTGTCTGGGGCTAAGCTGCAAGGAGGTGGAGAACACCAAAAGCTTCGGCTCCGTCTCTTCACTGCACGGACTAGCCAAGCCCACGAAGGGTAAAATAAAAATTCACCTTCCCTCTAATAGGAGAGGAGATTTTCCAGGTCAGGTGCTGAGGCACCTGTTCCCTCTGCTGAGCTGATTTGTCACCTTGCTCCTCTGCTCCCTTCCCCTTTGCAGCACTGGTCTTTACCAAGAGGTTACCTCACACCTGCTCTGCTGCACCAAACTCATGCTGGCACATTTTCCTCTCTGCTACGATTCAGCATCCCCCTGGACTGAGGGCTTGCTGCAGAGTGCAACTCTTGGTTAGAAAAGCTAAAGTCTGAGCTGGTTTTGTGGCAAAGTTTATCCTTGGTTTTGTTTGCGTTTAACTCCAACTCAGCAAACGGCATCAACACAGTAGGCTTTGCATAAGCATATTACCACAGATCTTTAGTTACTACATTTTCCCCCTCTGTTAGTGCACAAGGAAATAAAGGCAGTTTTTTACCTCATGTTCTCCTTTCTGTGAACTGTCAGATACATTTCATAGACTCTCCCTTGTGGAACGGCCCCTGCTGGGATCAGCAAGCTTACTCCTGCAGAACAGAAGAGACACAAAAGGTGAAGTGGACAAAAAGGGGGTAAGTGGGTTTGTGAAGAGGAGTGACATGAGAGGCAGAAGATGAAGCCTGAAATGCCAAATTTTCAGCCACCCTCACCAGCAGACTCTAATGATCTCAGCAACCTGGGAGAAAAACTACCTACTGTAACCCTGGTGTTTCCAGCATCCAGCTGCCTGCTCTTACTCTCCCTTTGCACCCACATGGAAATAAGGGAGTGGAGAAGAGGATTTTCTTCCCTTTTATTTTATTTAAAGAGCAGACAGATGGTTATGCTGTTGCTTACCTTGTAAAGTGATGAAAAAACAAACAACTCTGACTAAAATTTCCAACAGCTGTAATGGGACAGACATCTCTCCCCAGGCAATTCTTACTTAATTAGAATCAGGAAAGAAAAGCAGTGGAGCACTGTCCCAGGAAACAATAAGAACTAGTTGTTTCCTGAAAGATGGCTTCTTGTGCCTAGTATGCTGTCTTTTACTGTGCTAAGCTCCAAGAGTACCATGGAGACAAAACTGGATTTCTTGGCACTCTTAATGTGCCTAGTCCTGTAAAGTGGCTCAAAACTGGGGTATCCAACCTTGAAAAAAATGTAGGCAAATAGGCTCAGTGCCCTTTTCAGTAATGATTTGCAGCACACTTGATCAAAAAACACTGCTCTTACATTACTGCCATTTCAGAAATGTCTTGTCGCTACACAACAAACACAGTCCACGAACCAGCTATTTCACTCTTGTGGACACAACTCAGCCAGCTGTCTTTGCAGATGTGGATTAGCTGGAAATTAGTGGCAAGGATTTGAATACAGTTATTACTACATAGCTGAAAACAAATCTACGGGCAGGTTATTTATATATATGTCTACACAGGAGAGGCTATGTAGACCCCTTGCACAGCCCTGTCTCTTTTCTTTAGCATACGTGGTTTGGTCACACTGAAGACCTCCCATGTGTTGGTGTACACGTGCTGAGTCCCATACCTGGTTTTGAAGGGGAGGGATTAGCTAGGAAAGCATCTTCCACAAATGCCTTCTGGCATTTGTTTGCTTACGGGTCTGTTACAACCTAATCTGTGCACGTTCGTAGTTATAACAGTGCAGGCGTAGGGCAAATGAAGGGCTTTGGTCATGTCACGAGGAGGATATACACACATTTAGAAGGAGCACAGAGGCATCCATGGTAGCAGTAGATGGATTGTTTTATTTTACAAAATCATTACTTTAATCATTTAGAAGGGATTACAGCATTGAACTTTTTTCTTTACAAATTGATATTAATATACGTGAATTAAATGTGACTAGTAGACTTTGCCGATAATGTGCACCACTACGGCATAAGAAACCTGAGTATTAATATCTACCTTCAGCTGCTACTTGGAAAAATGTGAAATCCAAGACTGTATAGCACAAATTTTCAACATTGCTCAGCAGTCAGCACCAGATTTAATGAAGTAGTTCAGATTTCACTTAAATTTAAGAGATATTTTTTTCTCCTATTCCACAGTAGCTCAGAGAGGAGGCCATGGCTCCAACTACTTTTGTCTGCTTCTTGGGCAGTGTGGGATTGCATCCTGAGAAGGACAAAACCACCTAGGTCCTGGGCCACTTAGGCATTTTGCTTTCTCCATAACATCAACAAATAAGAAATGACCCAGCAAAGGAGCAGGAGACAAGGCACTATCTCCTTGCTCAGGGCACTTGCTTTAAAATGGCCAAGTTGTAAGCTGTGGTCTTACATGTGCTGTTGTCCTACCTGAATTCAGAGAAATTGGGAAGGAGTATTCCTGACCGCTGTGTATTCTGCATATCCCCCCATCCAACATTTTATGGATGTGATTTATCCTCACTTTGGATGTTAATGCTGCTCTTCGGTATCATACTAAACCCACTAGGTGGTTTCAGTATGAGACTTTTATCCACGTGCTGAACTTCAATTTGAACATCAATGCTTCTTTTAGAAACCAAACAGCAGTATGGATCTGGTAAAAAGATCTGTCTGCAAGAGCTGAGCTCTCCCAGGGCTGCCCAACAGCTCCCTGGATGCTCTGAAACTGCTTACCGGTGCCAAGGTGGCCTGAAGGGGCCTGGAAGCCTGGCTTCATTCCGTATGAGAAAGACTGAGCAGCGCTTTGCAATTACATCAACAGGCCCTCAATGCTCAGTCCCTCCATTTCTTAGTTGTAAAGGAAGTCAACAATACATATAACAAGGAGATAAATATGGAAGGGCCCTTCTTTTCCTTGGATATATAATGTGTGCAGGTAAAAATCCTTCAGAAATACTATTCTGCTGTCAATTACACATAGTCTTCAATGAATTGGAAGTGGAACAAGTGATTTGTTTTTAAATTATTGTGTCCTCTTTCCTGTATGATGACAAAATAGAGGCTTACTGTATTAAGGTCCCTTTTCTAGGACTGCATGAAAGGAAAAGGCGATGCTGAATTCCATTTCACACAGTGAACGTCTGAGGCCTTGCATGTCTCAGAGAAAGTGGCTAAGAGCCCAGCAATATCCTGCTTAGAATCACAGAATGATTTAGGTTGGGAAAGACCTTAAAGATCAAGTCCAACCATTAACCTAGCAGCACCATGTTCACCATTAGATCACGTCCTTAACTGTTACTTGGGAGAAGAGACTGACTACCACCTTGTTACGGCCTCCTTTCAGATGGTTCTAGAAAGCGATAAGGTCCTCTCGCAGTCTCTTTTTTTTCCAGGCTAAACAACCCCAGCTCCCTCAGCTGCTACTCCTAAGACTTGTGCTCTTGTAGTGAGGGGCCCAACACTGAACATAGTATTTGAGTTGTGGTCTTTGTGGTACAAAAGAATGATCACTTCCCTAGTCCTGCTGACCCCACTATTCCTGATCCAAGGCAAGATGCCACTGGCCTTCTTGGCCACCTGGGCACACTGCTGGCTCTGTTCAGCTGACTATCAACCAGCACCTCCAGGTTCTTTTTCGCTGGGCAGCTTTACAGACACTCTTCCTCAAGTCTGTAGTGTTTAAAAGGTGGCCAAGACTTTGGGTAGAAAATATTTGAAGTCCTTTGGTAGAAGCAAAAAAAGTTTGTTTTGATCAAAGAAAAGGCAGAGTCCCAGGTGTGGGCTTTTGTCCCACACATAAAAAAGCACTCTAACTCCACTTAAACCCACAAAACAACTGTACCTTTAAGCCAACATGACTAGCACTTACCTGAATTGGGAATTACTAGGTGACCTCCTAAGGAGTTGAAGGTCCCAAATGCCGTGCACGATGGGTCAGTTTGCCGAGCAAGGCTCTGGTTCTTCATGTTTAGGGTCTCATTCTCCAGAAGAGACTGTGTAATCTGTGGAGACAGCTTGGAGGAGAAGTCAGAGAGGTCATCCTGGGGAGTGACTGCACCAGAGGTGTTATAAACCTTGATCTTCAAGTTAGGGAGCGGGTCCAGGATTGGAGAATTGGTCATTGGGATTTTATCAGAGACATCATGCAAGGCATAAACAGGACCCCTGTACATGGCTGCAGCAGAAGTGAGGTCTGGAGGCACTGCCAGGAGGTCTGCAAAGGAAATGAGAAGGAACAACCATATGACTTCTCTATTCTGATGACACTGTTCTGAGCAACAATCTGGGTTTGCATTCTGCATTTTGCCTTTTATTCCGAAGGCTCAGATACTCCAAGTCCCTGACCTTCCTCTCCATTTCCATGCATCCTTCCAGCAAATTCCCAGAGGTCGTATTGCCACAGCTGCTTTGGAATCCAACTGTCATACAAAATTACAGCATGTTTCTGCTATGAAGATTTTTCACTGGGATTATTTTTCCAAGGTGCACTCAGATTTCAAATATGGTATGCTTAGCTTCAGGGCAAGATATTTTCCTCACTCAGTAGGTCTAGTTTTAATAAATACCCCCTTCCTAAATGCCGGGCAACATTTTATCTAACTGGTCTAATGACAGCATTCCTGAAATAAAAGGCACAACAGGGCTACAAAGCCATCATGTCCACAACTTCCTGCAGTGAGGGATTAGTACCTGCATTACACTTTTTTGAGATTTGTTTTAAAAGTTTTTCTAGCAAAGAAAAAAACACTTCTGCTAATTTTCCACATGACAATTCTCGTCATCTTAACTCTTACTTTGATTTATTCTTCTGGAGCAGATATGGGGGAAAAAGAGGAACTCTTCAGCTTAAATATGGGTCTTGAAAAAGGCAGCACTACCTTTAGAGTGTTTTTTTTTTCTCGCCAATGAAGTATGGAAATAATAAAGCTGTTATGCACCAGTGATAAAAATGCTCATTATTAAATGATGTTCTACTACAACTTTTTCTACATTGTCTATTGAAATGCACAGTACTTCTCAAACTATTACTTACACCTGTGGAGAGAGAGCACAGGAAAAAAGGCTATTAGTGAAATAAAGGGGAGGAAGATGTGATAGAATTACTGTGTTATCACTCTGTTGTTTCTGTCAGAGCTTTGCCTTTGATTTAAATTTGAGCTGGACCTGTATTTCCATAAATGTTTCTATGTTTCACTCCCACATTTCTCTCTTCAGAAGTTAAATATCCCTGCTTTATACTCTTGAACACATCTGAAAAGCGCCAACATGGGTTTTGAGCACTTGACTATCAGAAACAAATGAACATGGATCTTTCTCCTTTTCATCAAGTGTCAACAAGCATCCAGTGAATATCATTCATGCAGCCCAAGAGACCACAACCTCACCGTATCTCCCTGAACTGATCAAAATGGAGCGAAATGAAAACTAACCTTGCCTTGCAGCCTTGATGTTAACTGGCTGAAATCCCCCATTTAGCGCCGAGGAGTCAATGATATCTGACTCAAAGTCACGATGGTTCTTGCGATAGACAAACAGGGCCACGGCCACGGAAATAGCCAGGCACACGATCACGGCTATGACGATCCCGACGTAGAGAGCAACGTCATCCGAGTCAGGAGCAGCTAGAGGGAGAGAGGCCAGGAACCTTGAAGAAATGTGTGATCCTCACAAGGACTTTCAAGAAAACACGCTTTCATTATTCTTGTTTCCTGCAGATATTTACTACCTTTTTTATAGGATAATTTGAAATCCATTTCCAAGATCATATAACAGGTGTATGCCCTTTTGATGGAAAACAATCTTTGATTTCTCTCTAACTTGTGTTCTAACTCTTTCCCTATCGACTCGTTCAGCTGTCTAGTACTCAGGCTGTGAACTACTAAGCACAACACATTATAGACTTAATCTCCTGAACCAAATTCACTCTATGAAATAAGATGGTATGTCTTAGTGACATAGTGTCATAATACTGGTATTTAGAAGTTTATCTGATACCAAAAACAATATTGTGCGATTTTAAACTTCAGAAGCCTTATATTTTACTTTTAAAAAATAAAAGAACCCAAAATTTCCATTTCCTATGGAATACCTGGAATATCACTATCTCTGAGTTTGTTTTTTTTTTAAACTGTAATATGTCAAGCCATTACTCCCTTTATGTCCATTTGCCTTTAAAAAAATAAACTAGTAAAGCAGACAATTCAAACACTGAATTCTCATCATTGGCATTAACGCATGTGTATTTGGATAAAAGCAGAAGCAAGCAAAACAAAGAATGTGGTAATTTACCAAAAGGAACTCAGATTTATTTGACCTGTCTTGTGAGAAAATGGCTGTGATATTTCTACTAGCCGCTTATACCGTATCATCAGCACCAATTCCAAGCTAATCTCTAGCATCATTATCCACCAGACATTTTTTTTCTAAAAGGTCTGAATATGTGATCAAAATTTGATGTGTTTCTATACAGTGAAGAATCCCAGTTTTAGAAATAGCCTAATGAAAAAAGGAAGTGCAAAAACAAATCAGACTTTTTAGTACCCCATTTTTGTTAGTTTGAAACATTTGAAATCACTTTTATTTTATTTCTTTTAGCCATTTAAGCCAAGCTGCCCTCCAGCTGAAGAGGTGAGAGCTGGCAGATGTAGAAAGGGAGTGATCAATCTCCGTAAGCTCCTGGCTATCAGACCTCCAATTTACCAACCTTGAAGCATCCCATTTTTAACCCAGCAGTTCAGGAAGCAGATCTCTTGAGTTCTGGCTCAAAGAAAAGTTACCCTTCCACCGCCTTTCTTCCATTTGCTAAGGAAATTTTAATGAGAAGATGGTCCATTCTCTGCAGTTTCAGTCTCTGAGTCAGCCTCTTCTCCCATTTCCCTCATGCCCTTATCATTCTGTGCCAACCTGCAGACAGCAAAACACTGCGATTGCTGTCAAGCAAGCAGCGTGTTACTTACTCTGCTGAATAGGCCCCTCTTTGCCGAGTTACACAGAGCTGACCTAACAATAAAGCTTGACTCAAGGAACATCATCAAATCAGCATCCAGGAACATAAAATCAAACGGTAAACTTACAAGAAAATCCATATTCATTCTGGGTTCTCTGTTCAGTTGAAATAGGATAAATGAAACCTTAAAAAGAAAGAAATTAAACAAAAATGGGAACAAAATCAAATGAGGAGAACAAAAAAGTGAAGCATGAAAAATAGTTTAATTAAAAAAAAAAAAGAAAAAAGGAAAAGAAACTGATGGCACTTTAAAATTCTGATACAGCATAGAATTCTGATTTTGCATCCCCTGTCTCCTCCAGAGCCTTACTAAGAATTAATAAGCAGGCAGATTGAATTTCTAAGCCAAAATCGGTCTCGAGTCACTAACTTTGGAGTGCTTAAAGTCTTCCTTTTATTGAGCATAAACTCTAATGGATCTAATTTATTTCAGACATCAAGGGTCATTAGCATATGGAAAGTCTTTTTATCCCTATCCCTGCCATATGCTTTAATTCCCAGGACATGTTCGGTGAGGCTCTAAACAGTTTTTATATTTAATTATAATAGCTTGCTGTTGATCTAATAGAGCTAAAGGAGACCTGTTGTCATTGGTCAGAGGTTAAATACCCATTCGCTGAGCAGAGGCTTTGCAACAAGCCATCTCTCTGCATTTCCTTAAAATTATTTTATCCTATCTTTAATACATGTTCAATAAGAATTCCTTAGGGAGCAAAGAATTTGTCAGCAAACGGTAAACTGAGTGGCTTCTCTTTGAAATCATTACAAAATCAATAAGGCCCCTGAGGTCAGAACATTACTTATTTGAAATCTTTGCAAGCACCATATATCGACAAAATCATAACATAATTTACAGCTGTATTTCTGAATGGATAAATAAGAGATATCGTTTCTTTTGTCTTTTCTTCCTGCAGCCCTGACAGCACAGCAGCCTGGAGCTGCTTAGTTCAAATATGAGACCTGTGAGTTCACTAAGCATCTCCCAGCTTCTTTCCATCCACATGGGAAATGAGTGAAATGCTGCTGGAAAGGTAAATGACAAATCCAAACTAAGCAGGGGAGTCACTGTCTGGGATGGGATTAGAGTCGATGTAAGACAGAAAGTACGTCTGCTCCATCACCTCCCCTTCTGTTCTTTTAAAGAGAATTTCACCCCTTCCCCTTGGATCACGCTTGCAAGGAGCTCACACAGCTGGGGACTCCCTGCAGGTGAAACAAAACTGGAAAATGTGTGTGCCTGGTGTGTGCCTAGCACACAGGGCCACATTAAAGGCAGACTGAAGTAACAATTCCCAGCTCCCATAACCACTGAGCTTGGGTGCTCGGCATCTGCTGTGCTCTACATATCTCTTGCTGCTTGGCTGCAGTTTTTGCTAATGAAGACGGAGTCTATCCCAATCACAGGTGTAGGCATACCTCCCTCCAAAGTTTCCAGACATTAATTATCACATAAATGCTATCTTAACTGAAATACCAGAGCAAAACCAGCTGGTTTTTGATGGTGATGTTTTTTTTCTGAGGCATCATCGGACAGAATATATCGCCTGTAATATCTATTTAAAAGTTTATTTCACAGTTAGAATTCCAGCCTTACAATTCCTTTTAGGAATATTAAGTTTTCACATTAATTTCTTTGGTTCTTTGAGGCAAGGTCTCCTATGTGTACTTTCAACATGCATACAAAATCTTCTGTTAATAACTGCTCTTTGATTACTACTGGTGTACTTGAGGTATTGGCCATAAAGTCAGGTGAGTAACTTCTGAGGGCTTGAGTGAGTGCTCAGCAAGTCTGGGCATGAATTTACAGTGCCCTAATTACTGCCCACTTACTCCCCAGAGGAAATTTCAGCTATAGCCTTATGCCCAGTATTTCCTTTGGCAAGATGTCTCTGGAGAGATCAAGAGGCATGCAGTGGGAAATATAAAGCACAAGGACAAAGTAGAATTTAAGTTCTGAATACTTTTTTGCTCAAATCTCCTGGGAAAGCTGAGGATATCTCCCTGCACTTTATGTACCCCAGCATGTTCATGGGGAAGCTGGCATGGGGCAGCACATGTCCTCTGGCTCTGCATCACCCATGGAGCTTCAGCTCACCTCTGCAGAGCTGAAAAGGAGAGGCTATTCTTCCCTCCATTGCATTTCAGATACTAAGTTTTGTTTTGTTTTGTGCATCAACATTTGTAAGGTTGAGCAGGCTCCCCGGCTGAAGCTAGCAGAGGCCTTACCTTGGGTTTCCAAGCTGGCAACCCCAGATGCTTGCTGGTCAGACATCAGCTTCATTTTCACTTGTAAATTAAGCATGTCTGTCAAAGATCCCTCAAACATGGCAACTACAAACTGATACTTGCAATTTTGGTGGGACTTTTTAGAAGAAAATACGTTGTAAGCACTCCTTTGTCACTCTTCCAAAAGGGAGGGGGCATTGCAGTGGCAGTGGGAAGGGGAAGGCTTGCAGCAATGGGCAGGAGGTGATGGGCAGGAGGCAGGCTTGTTGCCAAGATCCCAGCAAAAGATCACAGGCTTTTCCTACAGAAAGTTAGCTGTCACACTGGTCTGTCTTGACTATGCCTTCAGACAATGAAAAAGGACACTTTCATCAGATAATGATATAAACCTGATGGGATTAGTAACTGAAATAATGAAGAATGACTTCCCTCCTCTCTTCAAAGTAATTGCAGTGAAAAGAGATCTTTTTCTTGTGTGTTTTTCTCTTTTTTCTCCCTTTCTTGTATTAAGCACTGCTTGGCAAATACCTAAGGGACTTCTACCAGGATGATCAACATTTTTAATGAGAGTGAATTTAGAAAGGTGCTGGTGGATTTGACTTGAGGAAGACTGCTGAGGCTGCTGGCTCATACTCAAAACAGCTGGTTTCACAGTGAGCTACTTTCTTTGAGAAAAGTAATTTAAGCTTCTTCCTACAGTTCATTGGGAAATGTATATTTTCAAAGACACTTCTGCTATTTTGTTGTGTAACTTACTGTTGAATGAGTAAAATAGTAATAATCATACTTTACACTTGCATAGTGCCTACTGTTTGAGGTTTTCAAAGGCTTACCAAAAGTAGGTATTTGTTTCCCTCATTGTACAAGTACCTCCCCTATGTCATATCTGAAGAATCAGTGGGAGGCTCATGTTAATACAAAAAAATTGAACCACTGTAATTGCATATTAATTTAAAAAGCGTTTAGTTAAGCTGATGTTTCTCCATGAATTCTACTTTAAATTCCAATTTAGGTTTGAAAATACATTTATTTTCCCTGTGGAAGTGCTTCTGCTTAATGTTAAAGGTGGGCTTTTTTGAACTAAATTAATTACACTGGCACAAATCCTTTGTACAAACGCAGATACATCATTACAAAGGTGCTTTATGTAGACATTGCCTAATTTCTTTCTAGAAAGCCTGAGAAGAGCAATTTAAGCACTTTATAATGATGTAACACACTGGGGGAAAGTGAAGAAGGGTGAATATGTCAGATTGTACTGGAAAAATAAACCAACCCGATGCTGGTATATAGAAAAGACTTCAGCAGGCTTTTTATCAATTTAGTTTAACTCAATTTAAGCACCAGTTACACTTGGCACTGATTTGGGAAATTGTGACCATTTAACTAAGTAGATTGTGAAGCTCATTTAATTAGTTTGGTGCAGCTTGTGGAGGCAGATGATCTCCAAACACTGAAAGTCTAGCCTGAGCGTTCGGGTCCCACACGTCTTGTTCTGGTGTTCTGGAAGTGCATTTGTGCCAGAGGCCACAGGAGACACAATAGCAAGTCTCTGTTGCTGAATGGCCCTGTGTGGATTCATCTGCTTTCAGGGTTAGCTTTGACAAACAAGCAGGCTGACCCTTTCTATAGCACGAATTCATCTGTTGCAATTTTCTTTGGGAGGAGTGGATAAACCTGCTCATAATAAACTCAACTTGGCAAGCTGAGGTAAAGCAAAGCATTTGGGAACAGAGAATCTCAGACCTATGAAAGATAACTGTGCAGAAATTATCACACTGGCTCCCTTTAGATTGACATTTAACAGAGTGTCACCAAAGAGTCACCAAAACAACTTTTCTAACCTCCCTTTCTTCCACTGGGGAAGAATTTTCTCAGCATATTCATGGGCATATGTACACACACATGGTGCTTAGGCTGGGAACTCAGTATCATGACATGCAAATTCTGAAATCCTGTGTTTGATTTAACCTAGAGAGCCATGGGCATATAACTGCCTAGGCCTGCAAACATGCATATTTTAAAGACAACTTTTTTCCCTGCAGTATAGAACACTAGGTCATGGCTTCGTGCAAAGGGAACTTTGTAACTGAATCCTCTTTCTGGTCCTTAACAGAGTTTGCTAGCTTTCTAGTCATGCTGAATTTGTATTAATGGATACCAACTTTGAAGTGAATTGATCAGATTATGAAAAG
This sequence comes from Empidonax traillii, assembly GCF_003031625.1. Taxonomy (NCBI): domain Eukaryota; kingdom Metazoa; phylum Chordata; class Aves; order Passeriformes; family Tyrannidae; genus Empidonax; species Empidonax traillii. The sequence continues at coordinate 15,686 of NW_020955774.1, read as the reverse complement.
CTTTTACCCTGTCACTTGTAGAAAATAAAACATTCACATAAGAGACAAAGAAAAAATCCCAGTTTTTAGTCTGTATTTTCCCTATTTTCCCCTCTTTTCAGCAGCTATCTGTGCAAGACAGTGAAGAAGCTGAAGATGACCTTTCTGGGCACTTATTTGCCAGTGCTTATACAATTTGGGTCATATTTTCAAAAATATTTACAATTTTGCTGCAAAGAAATAATTTTATACCAGTAGCTGAAGTAATAGTTAATGATAGATAGTTTGAGACTGTATCAAGATCAGAGAGAACTGGCGACATGCACTTTCAGTTATAAAGTGAAGATTGCATAAAGCACACCATAAATGCTGGTTTCTTTAATGAAACATTTTTTAATCTGGCACCACTTGCTTCTAATCTATAAACTCTCTTTACCCTCTCTATAGGAGTTTCAGAAAGAGCTGAGGTCACATAATTCCATGGCCCTTCTGAAAGCCTAGCCATATGACATGTCTCAGTAACATCCTGTTGCAAAGAACTCAACAGGTTGAGCATAATATGTTGTTACAGCACTTTCCCCCCTTTTGGCTCCAAAGTCAATGCCCTTAAATCACCTATGAGAAAAGAAGAAGGCACAAAGGCATTCAACTGCTGCCTTTCTTTCTCTGCTTTGATGGGTTTATCCAGTGTAGCAACACTGAAGTAGGAATAAGCTCATGCTGGTAACAGGCTCCAAACTGCAGAGCTATGATAGACAGATAAACAGAGACTAATTCTCACGTGTAGATGCCTAAAATTTGAAGGAAGCTGTACTTAGAGCACTTAAAGTAGGTGTGTGGTGTACACATTGTGACATGAGAGTTTACTAAAACAATTCTTTTGTTTTGCTGTGATGCATATACATCAGATGAATTCCAGCATTTAATAACTCAAAGCCAGCAAGCTGGTAATCTTTTCCATACCAGTCTCAAATAACATGCACCTAATTGCTTCTGTTCTTAATTCCCAAGATAATGTAATGTCTTCTTTCAGAATTAATTCAATTATCCCCCTCTTTTGCCTAGCTCCAGTAGCTCAGAATTTTATTTAAAATATTTAGATTTTGCTGAAATTTTCTATAATCGGTCTCAGTCTTAGAAATTATCCTGAGAAGTTTGAATAAAATTGGGTTAAGGATCCTAATAAATTTTTGTTGTTGATTTTTTAGTTCAATTGAACTCAATGAGTTCAAAAAACAAAAAGGTATATATCGCTATTTCCAAATTCCAGATTCTAGGAATTCAGCTTATCTCCATTTTCCTTTAAAATGCCATTCCTAATTCAAAGCCAGCCCAATTTAAGATTTTTTTGCATTCATGAGTAGAGACGTTCATGAATTCTACATCCTGTATTCCACTATAAAGAGAGGGTTTTGAAACAAAGAAGAAAAAAAGTCATATGCCCAAGCAGTGTTTGCAGTGCTGTGGCTGTGACCTTGCCCTGCTAATCTTGTTTCCATCTTCTGTCTCCTTTTGCCTTACCTCATTCACCATCACCTCTCAGCAATCCTACAGCTATCACCAGCGTGCTTGAGTTTCTTCATTATTTTTGAAGGAAATTATAGATGATCAATACAGTGTGCAAAGACTCAAAGCTTTTAAAAAAGACTTTCAAGGGCTTTCAAAATGTTAATTCAGATGCATTGCAGTGATATAGGCTTCTGCCAGGTCCCTCTAGGTTTCCATCAACGATAGACAAGCAGCCACAAATTTCCATCTAAAGAGAAGGAATTTAGGGATTTAATTTGACATTCAGGAGTTTTAAACTGCTTTGTGCAAGTTCCACTGTCCAGAGGCTGCACGTGTTTCCAGTACTCTGTTTTCTACAAGGGGGCAGAGTTAATGGTGCAAGAGCAACCTTAGAGTAAACACCATATTCTGACTGCTTAGAGTCAAGGCTTCATATTCACTTAGTGTGTTGCTAATGCAGATTTACCACAGGAGAAATATTAACAATAATACATGATTTTTAACTGCTGTTAATTGTTTCTCTCCCTTGCTATTTCCCAGGAAAACAAGAAGATGTGGTATGTTACACCTTTTTTGTAGTGGTTAAAAAATTTTAAAAAATAACAAAAAAACCCCAACAAAATCTGTGGAGCTGCAAAAAACTTCTAGACAGAATGTGCCCAGCTCATCCTTATATTTTCTATTCTAAAGAAAGACCTTCATGTCTGCAGGAATGATGCTGAAGGTCAGCTATGATATCAGACATCCCAGAGATAATGCATTGCAATTTATTTTCCTTCTGAAGGACTAATTATGGGCATGTTCAAAGTGGGTTAATAAAGAGGGAGCGTGAGGTTTTGTAACTCTTTATTTACTTGAGTATTATCTCAGATCTTTCCTGAGTGGGTAAGTTAAACGGGGAGAATCTCTTGTTCTCTCCTTGAATGGGAGTTTATGATATTCTATAATTAAGACTGCAATTATGTTTTCATTTTAAATTAGATCCTGACATTTTGTTAACATTGTTAGAAAGGTCTTGCCTGAGTTTAAACACACATGTCATCTATATGGGAATGGGGGAAGATGAAAGAGAAGGATAACTTGTTGCTAAAATTTGATGTGGATTAGAATATTCAAGTTTGACATTATGCAATCTTTTGCAGTTAAGGACTTTGACCTTTTGGTTAAATCTTATGTCAGTCTTTAGTGTCTTAGAAGCACAGGACCTTAACATTGGGTTTGTTACAGCCAAAGTAAACACATGCCTAGCATGGCAATATGCTAGATAGTGTATTTGCAAATTCCACTCTTGCAATGACTGAATGCTAAATTGACTTCCTGGGGTCCACTTTGTTTTGTAGTAGTAGCTGGACAAGAGCTGAAATAAGGACATGGAGCAAGCACTGAAGAGAGGACACATGGCAAAAAGCTATATGAGTGAAGGGATAGTGGGAAGGGGACCTGGGCAAGGGGAATGCTGGAAAAAAAAGGCTTATGGAAAGCATGAGTTATCCCCACAGAACAGGTATCAAAATCTTTGGCAGATTTGTAAGCTCACATGTAAGGTAACTTGCATTCCCCAGTTTATAAACTCAAAAAATCCCAGAAGCTCCAGAATCAGCTGATCAGCTCAATGTTTGTTTCTCAAACTATAGAAACTTCCTTTCCCAACATGAGTTTTCATTTAAGGATGCTGCCAATAATTTTGTTAGTCCAGATATAGAAATAGAGAGCACTGAGTTTTACTTCTGATCCTTTTACTTACTCCAAACTCATGTAACTTTGCTCTGCCTGACACCCTGACAGGAAAGCAAAAATCATGAAATACACCCACCTTGGTATATGAAAAGGACAATATAAACATACATCATTGTCACTGTATGGGGTGGTTTTCTTCTACAATTAAAATAATATATCAGTTCAACTCTATCATAATATTGGCATTTTCCTTTCATCTATCTCGGTAATGTTTTGAGTTTTTTAATGTGCAGAGGAATAAAGAAGAAGAAGAAAAGAAAACCTAAGAGAATTAAGAATGAAAAGTGTAGACGGACAAGGTTGCCTTTTTTCCCTTCTCTCTGCATGGCTATAATATTTTTGATTAGTTCAGATTTTTGAAAACAGCCTAGAGATCCTACAGCACTTGTCTTTCATTAAAAATAATGTGGAGGTGGCTCTTTCTAAACTAACTGGGGTGAAGATATAGTGAGTTCAGTGCCTTGGGTTCTGCCTGTGGCTCTGCTCTTCTATTTTCTCTCAGCACTTTTATCTGCTTTGAGCAGTTGGTTTTCTAGGCAAGGGCTCTCAGTTGCAGAGGGCCCACTGGAGCGTAGTTGTTTCTCAACTGGGGATTTCTCATGTTGCTATAACAAAATAGAGATGAGTCATAACTGAGATGTGTGCATAAATTCCCTTGGCTGCTACACTATTACATGGTAGTTGGGTTGAAAACAGAATAACACATCTCTTATATCAAACAACAATATTACAGAAAACTTCTTCTAGGAACAAATGAGATGCCCTCTTCAAATGAATGAGTACCTCCTGCAAGGGCAAAACAGGCAGGTGGCTGTATCATTATGCTGACAGACTGAACGTATTAGTTCTCTCTTGACCCACATGCTCTTAATAAAAGGTTTTATTTCATTCCTCTGCACACATGGGCTTCTGTTGCAGTCTCCCTTGAGAGAGTTCTGCTTGCCTTCTGGAGTCTGGAAAACATTCCCCTGCTCTTTGCATACTAATCTGCTCTGGTGGACCTGTGGTCCCGACCAAGCTGCTCTACCCTGTAATTCTTCCCTGAATGCCTGCTTTCAAATCAAGCCAAAAAGGGAAACGAATACTTATTCCATCAGAGGTTCTGACATGTTATATTAAACAAGCAAGGCATGTGCAGAATATTTATGTTTTGGGAAGAAAGAGATGGTAGTATCAGGGTAACCTTGCCTTCCACTCCAGATCTTTGTATAAACAGAGATGAGACTGGAAAAGGGCAGCAGTTAGCCATTTCACACAAGAGCAGGATAAACTGCATCTTTTTCACTCGCTTACACACTATCATTGCAAGAGGGAACCTTATGAACTTCACACTGCCTTTCAGACAAGGATTTCAGAGTGCTCAGCAAATACGGATTTGTCATCACCATTTCACATCAATTCACTCTTGACTAGAAGGAAGTCTTTTTAAAAAAGGAATGGAATTACTAGGCCGATAATAACATCTTCACCATGGCATAGGCATCTTTTTCTCAAGTGGCACATCTGCTATTTGAGTTTCTAAGTAGTTAAGCTACATGCAGGGAGAGAAAGTGATCACCAGCATGATCCAAGAGTTAGTTCAGATTAACAACAAATGAAGATGTTTTGAATCTTTTCTTCCATTCTTTAAATGACAATAGAACATCTCAGTCTTTTCATGCTCATGCAACAAAGGAAAAGTCCATACTGGATCTGATGACACTCGGAAATGATTCACAGGTGGGAATTTCCTTTCAGCCCTACTGAATGATGGATCTTTATTCCATATTATGACACTATAAAATAAACAATTTTACTACACAAAGAAACAGTACTCTTTATGTAACTCTATAATCCATAGTCCTCAAGGAACAATATGTGCTTCAGTATTATCTTGTTTGTTGCTGTGAGACAGCAAACCCTGTGTTTTGGAAAAAATCAAAAGCACAACTTAGCCAGCCTTTTATGAAAAGCCACAGCGGTTGACTAAAGCCAAGAGTGAGCTGAAAAAGGGGCACTAGTTATTTTCCTGACTGTTCTAGTGCCAACCCTACACATCCCAGGCATGATTTCAGAAAAGACCAGAAGCCCAGCAGTCACCAACCTCACACGTACAGACTCGCTGTACTTATTCATTCAGGACAGGGACAATATAGATCTGAACACTGTCACTTCAGATCCTCAACAGATAGGATATAGGTGACAGGCTCTGAGCATGACAGCTGCATGTCACAACTCAGGTAATAAGCCTTCAACATAACCATGCAGTACAGCTAAGTACTCTCATAGGGTCCACCTCTTCCTGACTACCAGCAGCATTTTACACATAATACAAAGCAGAACTTGGCCTGCCAAAGGACTTGTAGCATCTGCTTTGTACCAGATAAATGATCTAGCAGTCATTCCAGACTGAGTCCAGCCAAAGACTTCCACTTGTATGTTGCTTTAAAATAATTTGTGACCTAGTGAAGGGAACTAATTGTGCTGAAGTTTTAGCCAACAGGGGAGTGCTTTGCTTTCTTATTCTCCACACAGAACACCCACCAAAGTCATTAGGTGGGATGAGTGAAGGGCTAATTGCAGTGCTTCAGTTTATAGCAATCCCCTGTGAGATGCAGTGCGTACCTTTAAAAGTGGTGTTCCCTGCACAGAAGTATTTACCACAGTACTCATACATCAAAAGGGAAATAATGCAACTATGGAGGCAATAATGCGACTAGTGTGGGTGGTAACCAGCCAATTCTTCTTACACCTACAGCATGTTTTGTTCCAGAAGATCATATTAATGCTATTATGGGAATTATGGAATTGTTATAATGGACCTGCTAAGCAATATTATGCATCTGGAAACTAAAAATAGCAATGACCACCCTAAATTTTCACTACATCTGCTTTTCCTCTTCAATTCAGCCTGCTGTGTCTCTGCAGGCTCTCTAGTTTAATGACAGTTCATCTCTTCAGGTTAACAGAAAAATACTAACTACTAGATAAGGGAGTATATTTGTATACTAGCAAGATCATTAGTCTGAATAAATGTGACAGCCGAGTTGCATGAGAAATGCCACAGTTAGTGGTAAGCACAAGCTACAGCTTTGGGTGTAAAATGCTGTAATTACAAGGGATGGAGAAAGCTCCACAGTTTTTATCCCCACAGAAATCGATAGTGGTGCAGACTCCTGCTCTTTGCTGGAGCAGGAGCAGTCTGATGAAAGAGCTTATTGATCTATCCAGCTGATGCTACTGAAGTGAATAACAGACTGGAAGAGAAAGGGCTTGTAAATTAGACTCATTCAATCCAGCATTTTCCAGGTTACCTTTTACGTGTAGCTTTATAAGGATATATATTTACAAGTGAGTTTTTGTCAAAGCAACAGGCTACTGACTCCTTGTAAGAGGGTCTGTCTACTAATTCTTTGACCCTGACTACATCCCCAGTGTTAACCTTCAAGCTCTCACTAAAGGCTGACAGTAAGGAGGCAGCACCAAGTCATCTAGGAACAGGATTTGACTATGGGGCAGGTAAGCAGCTGGCCAACACATCTCCCTGGGGGCCATGGCCACAGAAAAAAAGGTGGCTGTAGCTTCCTCCATGCCACATGTGCCATGCCAGACTCAGTGGCATGAAGGCACTGGAAAAGTCTGATATGGATCCACAGGTTCCCAGGCTAGGAGAAATGTCAGTTCCTGGCCAGTCCCCAAAAACCTCAAATAATATGGAAAGAAGCATGTTGTTTTAGGAATGAAAGGAGTCCAGTGTGTCTTCCTGGCTCAGCAGGCAGATTTCCTATGAACCTAAATCCACATGGGCAAAAATGTAAGTGTTCAGATTGATTGTGCATAAACTGAGAAGGAGAAATAAAGAAAAAGAGAGGGGGGGAGAGAGAGGGAGAGCGCAGCAGGCACATTGCCACCAAGTACGGCAAATCAATCTTCTCAGCAGTGATGGATCAGGGAGCAGGACTGTAAGTTTTACAGGTATATGAAACCCCGCGAGTATAAAGACACCATTAAAACACTGCCATTAAATTCCTACACTGAAGGATTACCACGGCCCCTGGAGCTAAGCAGGTCATTATGTGACTGCATATTTTTCATTATCATTTTTTATATACATATATATGAAGCAGAATAGGATTCACAACAGTTTCACCCTCTCTCCTGCTGAAGACCTCTGCTTTATTCTCAGCATCCACTTTCACAAATAAAATGCAATATACCATCAACAGATAAACGAGATCCCTACAGGGCTTTTATTCTGCTGTACCATTATATCTACTTTTCCACAAGACTTCTGTTTAAATGGCTCTCTTTATGCACACACACAAAGATGACATACACCTGTCTAAATATAATCTGATAGTGAAGAGCTCTTCTGTATGGGGAAATGTATCTTTTCTTCCTAATTTACCATAATGACTTATTAACAGTGCTGGAGCTAAGGGTATGCTGGCTTCCCCACAATAAAAGTCACAGTGTTATACAGTAAGACATGGATAGATTTTTATTTTTTTTTTCTATCTTTAGAAATGAAAAAGAGAGAAGCTCTAAATTTTACCTTTCCATTTTCCCCGTAAAAAAGAGATTTTTTGAGGCATTACAGCTTCATAGGCTGCTGACATTGACTAATAGTTTTTAACATGATGGAAGTGTTTGTATGAGCCACACTGAAGAAGCTATTTGTAACTCTGGGAAACCCCAGAACAAGTGGCCATGCTGTGCCATAAGATAGCTCAGAGATCACTGCCAGCACAGTAGCCATCCTATAAAGTAATTATTCAAGGCGCAGACCCATGTATTAGCTAGTACTGTCACTTTTCTGTCATTGTGATTACTTCAGTCAAAAGTAACCTGCCTCAGAGAATAAAAAATTCTTAACTCCTTTTTTATGAGAGAACTCAAAGTGCGTTATGATCTGGACACATAGATATTGGATGGTTAAAGCCCCAACTCTTTGGACAACAGACAGCTGAGGTTTGGCAGAAAAGTACTGTTAGAAGACGGGATGAAGGGACAGAAGAGATGTGTATGTGACGATTTTGGCTCAGGTTATTGTGCTAATGAAATTTGAAAAGGAGTTTTGAGGCACCAACGGCCCAGAGAAGACCTCATTTTTGATAAAGGATGGGGTGCAGAGCAGACAAATTGTTCATCAGTGTATGTCAAATCACACTTAAAGCCTGGGGTTTTTTTACTTCTCTCTCCTATTAGTCACAAGGGCGGGAACATGGCACGAACAGGTGCAGGCAGAACAGACTTCAATGCTAGAGCTGATCTTCACAAGGCTGCAGCATGATGATGACTCTATATGAAAGTTTGCACTGGCTCTGCCTAGACACAGCCTACCTCTTTCTACCACAGGGCACTCGAAATTCAAAAAGGCGCATAACTATTACACGTAGAAACACGTGCAACCACTGTTCCTAACATTAAGAAGCCACAAGCTGATCTGTTTGGCCAAATTTACAGTTTGGAAAATGCTGACTTTGCCCAAAATGCTCCTTTTTTCCATTTACATTGCTGTAAGAGCCACTGATAAACTTCTCTGGACAGATGCTGCACCCTTGGAGAGAGGAAAACTGTTTGGTGGGGAGGGCAGGGGAGAGAAAGCTCTGTTATGGCTCTTTCTAACTCTTCACTGTTCAATTTCATACACCTCAGACAGCATTACATTCATCTTCAGACAAAAAGAATGGGTTGCCCAGACCGGTGAGAACTGGATCAACTCATTTCTTCTACAAATGATTCTGTGACTTTAGGTCAGTGATGCTGATCTGCAGCTATTTCAGGTTTCTCCGTGGCCATACACATCCCAGATCCCAGAGAGGTCACAGTGGCACTTACCCTGCATGCAGAGCCCGTCGGTGCAGTTCTTGGACTGCAGCACCAGCCCCTCGCAGTCCTTCCCTCCGTTCTTTGGCACTGGGGCCGTGCACTCCCTCCGGCGCCAGTGAGTACATTCCGTGCCACAGGTGGACCACTTGCTCCAGGACGTCCACTTGCCATCCACTGACACAAGGAAAGAACAACTTGTTAGGGTGTACACAGAAGTCAGACCAAGGAAGACTGATGCACACAATGCCACAAAGCTAGCCCACAACTCCTGGCCATCTCTGGCAAGGCAGAAGGATCATCAGCCTGCTCTTCTCTAAGTTCTGCTTCTATCATGTAAATGCACATTCGCCCTCACCTCTCCTTTTCCTCTGCCCTGACCCCTTTTCTGGTCTTTCTTCCTCTTTACATAAACCTCTAACTAGTTTATCTGCGTTTAAAATGTACAAGCAACAAGTCAGGAATCTGTGATTTCATCTTATTTTTTGGCATTTTTTAACACAGAGGTTAAACTGGTCCAAAAATTCTTCTTTAGTGGGAAAATATTTAATTTTAAATACTCCCTATTAAAAGAAATATAGAGAGGTACCAATCTATTTCACATGAGCAGAATCAGGAATGTGTTTAGTGCCTTTCAGAGTCCTGCAGATGACTTTCAAAAGCACTAAATTGAACAGGTGAAGTACAAAATATTAAATTGTTCCTGTGACAGAGCTGGATGGCCAAATTTAACAAGCTGAAGATGACCCTACTGACATTGATTTGAGTGGGTCTGTAGAAACAGGAAAGCATTGGACAATGGGGGCAGAACTTTGTCATAGATAAGTACCAACCATCTGGTGTGTCCTGAAGCAATTTTGTATTTTTCAGAAGTTTACATTTAAATACCTTTTAAAGGTATGGATACACATCTCTTTGTAGAATAAATGTCTTTTTATTTGAAGTCAGGTAAACGTGTCTCAAATTTAACATCCACATCCCAGATGCTTCAGTTGCTCAGACAGCTGGACTGAACAGACATTGCAAATATATTTACATCACTGTTCCTTGCTATATTCAAATTCCAATCCTTTTCCAGAGCTTTCAACCATTATCTCCTACAATTTGAAACTCCAAATATTCCCCAAATCTCCTGAATTATGAGGGCTGAGACATCAGTGTAAGCAGCGTGCAAAAGTAGGGCTGAAACCCATGTGGCTCGATATGATGTGCTCACTATTTTATCTACTTATGTAATACAATTTCATATTCGTTCCCTGAAATGTTGGATTTATTAATAACGGGAGGCAGGCTTTTGCAACTCAGGGTATTCTCCTGAAATGACTGATGACAGACAAACAATGTATCTAGGGCTGTGTGCTGTTCATACTGAACCTGGACACAGAGTGGTGCAAGCTATTTTCTGAACGCTCTGGCCCTCGCAGAAGGCACCACCGTTGAGGGGGGCAGGGTTGGTGCAGGTCCTCGTGCGCTTCTGGAAGCCTCTCCCGCATCGGCTGTTACACACTGACCACTCAGTCCAGGTAGACCAGCCTCCGTTCACTGAAAAGCAAGAGGGAAAGAGTGTGATCCCATAAGCAGGTCAGCTTGGTCAGCCCAAAGTGATGGCTGGGAATAGCATGAGAAGCGACACTGAACAGACACAAAACCCACGTCTCCAACGTGCCCAGTGTATGCCAGGAGTCACTGCAAAAAGTTGAAGAAATGCTGATGCCAAGTGAAAAACACCGTTTGATGACTATTAGGGATGGCAGGTGACGAACCTTACGCTGAAAACTGACCTGACCCAGCCTTAAGCTCCTGATGGAGAACGTATGATCAAAATCCCTGCAGATTCAGAGGGCACACACAGCTCTGACAGCCAGAAGCCCATGCTCTGAAAGCTGCAGCATTTTCCAAAGGGAGAAAACCTGCACTCCCACACAAGCTCAGATGCACCCATCACCTATGTATGCTGAGACACACCCCGCCCCTTCCCCCTCACTTTGATTAGATATTGATAATTTTCTTCTCCTTTCTTTGAAGAAGGTGATTTCCGGATGTCAGGACAACTTCACAAACCCCTCTGTGGACCTAGCTGGTGCATATGAATATCTCAGCACTTCCCTAACAGATATTTAAGCTGTTCAGAGTGAACTAACACTAAATGAATTTTTTTTTTTAATTGACTTTGTGAAGATATTTATGCTGAGTCTCCTTTTCACCCAGCTCATTTTCTGGGATATATGGATAGATGAAGAAGGAGCTATGCTGCTCTACATAAGAATGTCACTGCCAGTGTATGGGTAACATACTAACTGCTCAGATTCTCTAAACCCAAATGTTTGTGATATGATACAACCCTTAAGCAGCTCTTGTAGCAAAACCCATAAAAATGCTACTCCCCTACACATGTCTCTTGAATGCACTGTTGAAAAAAAAATCTGTATATGAATGAGGAGGAGTTGCCTACATCTTTATGTTACTGCATTCATCACAGTTACAAAACACGGAGCTCTTGCATGGTCCATTCCTCAATATCACAACCACTGCTAATCAACTCAATTCAGTCAGTTTTCTATAAAAACTGAACTAAAAGGCCCTCATTGTAACTTCAGGGAAGCAACTGCTTACAATTAAATCTAACTGCTACCCTGAATATGAAATGAATATTAGGGATAATCATAGGGATTTTTTCCTACTTGTCTATCCTATAATTAAGCTGATTGTAAGGAACACCAGTTCAGTCAGCTGGCACATCATCAGAGCAGGTTTTGTTCTGGTGGATACCTCCACCTGGGATGCATTTGGGGCAGTAACTCTGCAGGGGCAAAGGCTCAACCTGGTGGGGCAGAGCTGCAGCGCAACACAGGCTGGAAGAGACCTTAGAAGGGCATCTTACCCGGCCCCTCCACAGCCAAAGCACGACCAGCCTCAGTTATATCAGGACTGTGGATGCAGACACAGAATACTGCTATCCCATGCTTTGTATTCCCCTGACATTTATTTTTAAGCTAGGCTGTGTGCCTCTGAACTGCAGTCCCAGAATGCTTTGTTACTTCACCCCTGACTTCAGGGCATGTTTTGGCAGTAGACATCAAAAACAAGCTTATTTAAAGAGATATAAGAAGATGGAGGGTTCTGATGAGCTCTGACACTCTTACCAGTATCTGTGAGCACAAACTTCCCACCAGTTTCACTCTTATTTCTGAAAAGCGTCACTAAGAACGTGAACTGTGCTGGTAGTAAGCAATGCCTTGGACACTCCTGCTGGAGGATGTGCCCTGGGGGCTCCTTGCTGTATCCAGCTGGCATGTGTTATGGTAAGGGGAAAAACCGCCGCCTCTTCATTGAGTAGCTGGCTGTGTGTGTAGATGCCTTATCCTCCCGTCACCATTTCCTGTCACCAATAAGCCAAGCCATCACACCTGCACTTCTGATATTTTCAGTAATGAACCCTGACTGCAGTTCCTGCACATGGCTGCAAGTCAACAGGCAGCACAGGCAGCCCAGACTGACCACAACTAGAGTTGCACACACGCACTTTGCATCCCCCTCCTACCCCTCTCGCTTTGAGTGTGCATCTATCCACTTGCAATGGGACAAAGCACCACTTACCATAGACAATCACAGTTGCTGTGGTGCTTTTCCTTTTGGCCACAATGTTTTTTGCAACACAGGTGTAATTGGCTGTGTCAGAAAGCCGGGCTTGCTTGATGATCAGGTTGTGATCGATAGTGATGTAAAAATTTCGGTCTTCCACGGGATCAATAACCTCTTCATTCTTCAGCCACTCCACCTTGGGGTTAAAAAAGGGCCAGAGGGGAAGCAGTGAGTAAGCATCAAGTCACACCACAATGGACAGACACAGTATCTGTGATTACACTGCACATCCCTGAAAATGCTACAAGCCAAGGCACATGACTAAGGACTCACCTGCTGCATGATGTCATCTGAAATAATCTAAAAGGGCGGAAACACAGGACAACACTCTTCACACCTATCCTTTCCTTCATGTCCCTTTCCGTCCCACCTGTCCACACAAAAGCTGTCTTGCCTTGCCTTGAAAGTATCAATGCATTTTAAAAGTGTGCCAGCTACTGTACAGAGAAAAATAGCTGATCTGTGCTTTCAGAGTCTGAGGCAAGGCAAAAGGAAAGGGTGATACCTTACTTAGGACGGTATCTACAAACAGAAAATTCTCTTACAACATCAGAAACTCTAAATCAGCAAGGATTTCAACTATTCTTTCTATGTCTTGCCTAATTAGGCAGTTAATAATGCAGGAACCTTGTATGTACCTGCCCTGGGTCTCACACAATGAGGCCCTATAGTGGAGTAGGTGGCACTAACAATGGCTATACTTTTAAGTACATGTGCACTCACATGTACATATGTGTTATTGTCTTACTGCAATCAGTATTAAACAAAATAGAGACAGTTACCAAGAAATCACAAGGACATTGGTGCTTATTTTTCCTTTTTTACCTATATAAGCTGCATTTTATTTTAATATAGCAACCAACCAAACAAAAAAACAACAAACCTAAACCCAAAACAACTCTATGATTTCCTCTTTCTTGCCTTCCTAAAAAACCCTGCCCTGTTATATCCCAGCTGATGGCTGTGAGCTGCTCTTAATATAATTTGGCTGCAAATCCAGTAGCTCGCTTTCATTTGAACTGTGTGCTCTGAAGGACAGGACAGGACTGGGCCCTGGATGGATCAAAGCTGGGCTGTTATGCCACTGGATCACTTCAGCCTGTGTCCAGAATTTAATTAAAGGAGGAAAAACATAAATACAATCAGCCTGCCAGACCTGTGATGTGCTAGCTGCCAAGACCTGCTCTTACAGACCCCACTTTTCTAAAGACATTTGAGGAACTACCCGAGCATTGATGTACCCCAAAAGCAACCAAGAAACTGCTCCCCACCTGAGACAGCTGTACAAACTGTCCCAATCCATGGTGAGAAACCGAATGACCTCTCTTGATGCCCAAGACAGAGGGCTCAATTCATCTCTGGACAAAGGCAGTTCAATGCTGCAAGACCAGTGCTGGCAGATGCGAGCTTGGATTATAGGTGCTCACCACCCACGCCCTCTCTTTAGCCTTGGCTTAAGCAGCTCCAGCTCCCTTACTCCGGTTTGGGTGGAGATATATCACGTGTGCGCTGCTTCCAAAGGTGCACACCTTAGTGAATGTAAGTGAATTGCTGCAGTGAAGGCTTGATTTAAATCCCTCTTTCCCACAGCACATCCCTGCAGTACGTGGCAGTCAACTGTCAATAAGGTGTTGCTTAAAGTTGGTGGTGTAAAAAAGGCTGTGGAAATGGATACACGTGTCTGTGAGGAACAGGAAAGGAAGAAAAAGACATAAAACTTTGGAGGCTGGATTTCTATCACTACCACAATCATGTTTCACCATGGAAGATACAAGCTCTCAGTCAATAGCCCGGTTATCCTTGACAGGATGACTAAAATTGTTCTTCCTCCTTTCTTGAATCCTAATAGGTATCAGGTATAATCAAGGCAGATAGATTCCTATTCAGTCAGTGGCAATATTTAGTTCCTTCCTCACCTGCAGGTCAAGTCCACATGCATTCTAGAATGAAAAACAAGCCAGGAGCTCGTCTTCACCAGTGGTAGGCTGCCTCTCATGCAAACAAAACACCTTTTTTGGGGTTTAACCTCATCGTTTATTTCTGGGATGGAGTAAAGAACTACGCCAGGGATCTAATAGATGGTACATGCACTGCCAGAACTGTGTATGTACCACCTTCAAATCTGCCTGTAATCTTCCAGCACTCTGCACACTGAAGACACCAGGACATCAGTAAGGACAGGACTACAGTCTACATAGTCCAAGGCTCAGTCTAAAATGTTTCTGGTATGCCCATCAGAGCACATACTCCAGTAGCCTTTGGTACCCTGCAGGCTCCTTGCCCAAGCACATGGCTGTCTTTTTTGAGTACTCTGCAACACTTTCCACTGAAAACATATATGCATATTCAGTCTGGGTCTCAAATGATTAGACAAAATTAAAGCTGTAAGCATTAAATTCCCTATCATCCCTGCAAAAACACCAAAGATAATATGAAAACTGAAGTTGCCAAAAAAAAAAGCACAGCTCTGTATAATTCAGTATATTGCCTCTGGCTCTAAACCAAATCTCTGAGGAAAAAGATCCTTTTCACCTAATGTCTCAGAATTCCACAGAATTTGCTAACAATAAAAGTTTGCAGAATAACAGGATGCCTTTTTTTCCACCAGTACATCAGAACTGTGTGTGCATGTCTAAATCCCATCTCTCTTACAAGATATCTCTAATATATCTAATTCAGTCTTCTGGCATCCAGGTTTTTATGATGTCTGTTAATGTTGCAAACTCCAATGATAAATCTGAAGGGAGGAACTGACGGATGATTTGACATGCAGCAGAAGTCTCCTTTCACACACATTTTAGCCATCAGTAGAACAACACAAAAAAGAGCACACCCCTCCAGCGGTTGTGTTTTCTCCCTCATTCCTGGTAGAAATGGTAACTAATTAAATACACTGCAACATATAAGTGCGACTGTTGTGGGTACTTATTTTCAATTATTATCACCCTCATTTTCTCTGGTGCAGGTGACTGCAGTGCTCAGCACCTCCAAACTTCAGATTTTTTTTTTTT
>NW_020955773.1:537352-560521 GCF_003031625.1 Empidonax traillii | reverse complement strand
CATTTACAAGTCTTGTGAAGTCCCAAAGCGACATCTGATTTCCATCCAGTTGGACAGTAAACTTACATTTTTCTCACGGTCTCTGTGCTCTTGTGCTTTGGGTCTCTGCCAGGCACTCCACATCTTCAACTTGCCTTTTTTTTTTTTTCTTTTTTTTCTTTCAGACCAAGTTGCTCTGGTACTCTCTCCCTCTTTCCTCTCAGCCTTTAAAGGAAGCAAAATAAAGAAGGTCGACAAGAAGAGCCAGGCTGCTTCCAGGACTCCCTAGGGATCAATCCACTCCCCTCCTTCATGCCAAGTGGCCCAGAGATGCTTTCCTGCAGTCCCAGCAATAGCAGCTGCTCAACTCTCTGCTCCAGAAGTGAGAAATGTAGCAGCCAGTGCCAATTAAAGGGTCTGCTTTCCCTATCCCTCCCATTTTGCCAAGGGCTGTGCTGTGACTTGGTCACAAGTTCCTGCCTCCAGTCAACTGCCAGTGCCAGAGACCCCGTACGTTATTTCTGTTTCCTAAAATTCTGAGTAACTGTTCTCATTTTGGGGGGCCAAGTGGATATTCCTCTCCCCACACAGCTGCTCATCCACTTCCAGCCTTCATGAGAAAGCAGAGGGAATGCAACATGTGCCCTCAAACTCCCTTCCTTTCCCACAGCCCTGTGCCTTTTGGCTTTCTCTGTTGGTGGCAGGGTGGGAAGGAGAGAGGAGCCTATCCTGGTTTCCCCCTCCCCAAACCTCTTTCTTCCCAGGACATCCTCCCTTTGACATCCTTCTGGCCAGCTATGGATAGAGGGATGACGGAGAGATGCAGACCCAAGCACCAAAGCGGTGGCCCCAGTAAACCAAACTCTGGGACTGTAGAAACTAACGCTGGCAGCAAAGTTTTGCAGTAGGCTGAAGGCAGGAGGAACCAAGGCAGTTTCTCTAAAATAACCCAAAACCAACCAGCCACAAGACCACCCACCACTCCCCCCAGCTGCTGGTGCTAAAAAGCACCACGGCTACATTGGGGTTGGGGCTTTGCTAATGGCCCACACCAAATGGCAGTGCCGTCGTGGCTTTCTTCTGCTTGGAGACAACCTTGAAAGAGAGTGAATCTGAAGTTGTGGTGAAAATATCCTTCTGGATCAGATGTGTTATGGGCTCTCATACAGGCATGTGTGTGGAGATTTGTTCTTGTGCAAAGACTTATTTTGATCCCAGTGAACTCTGCTCCTTCTTGATTTCCTCCACAGGAAGCGAAGTCCCTCGGGTCAAAAGGTCTCCCTGTTTTACGCAGGGGAAGTCTTATGGCAGCATAGATATTACAGCCTTGCCATCCAGATCCAACTGATTTTTCCAGGAAAAATGATTGATATTTAAATTACCTCATGATTTGAATCAGAAATAGGACTTTTACATCAGCAGCTAAGCCTGCCCTCAAATTTTTATTAAGGGCATGATGAATCTCACCAGTCAGTAATGACTGAGGGTAAAGGCTGCTCCCCCTTTAAGGCTGGACATTATCTGCACCAGCTCATGAAGATGCTTATTTGAAGCCAGGTAATTGCAGAAATGTCTGTTCAGTTATAAAACAGAAAAAGATGCCCTTGAATTTTCTTTTAGACTGGACTAGTTGGTTTCTCTATCTCAGAGGGTGACGGGAATCTGCTGAGACAGCAATAAGTGCATTCTGATGAAATTAAAAAGCATAATTTTCTCCTTTTCCTAGCTGACAAAATGTTCTGTATATATGACCTTACCTCTTCTCCTTACCCCAGGCTGGGACAGGTATGTGGGAGGCCACCATGACACCCTTGCCCCAGCCTCTGTCTTGGCCAGTTTCTACCACATTTAACAGGCTGCTCTCAACATTTTCCTTGATTTTAGGCAAAATTGCAGAGGTAGCAGGCTTCATCCCATTCCAACGTCTCATCCACCAACACCTCCCAGGGGCAGATGGGACTCCTGTGCAAGCCTTGCAGGAGACATTGTAGGACTTGCACATGATGGTCAAAGAAGAGTTTAGGACTCTTCAGCCTGACTTATTTCTTTTCCCTCCCCCTCATGAATCAGTTTTACTTCTTTTTGCTGCGGTGCATGAAATTGCTGTGGGCTGAGCTTTGTGCAGACAGCTGGGCACTCCAGCACTCGCACTGGAACTGGTGGGACCTTGGTACCTCCTGGGCGTTTACCTCGGGCCATATTCAAGTGTTATTTGCTGTCATCTAATTTTAACACATCACCAAGAGAGTGTTTTGGCTGTGTCCTGTGGAGGCTGAAGGCAAAGGCAGCATGGGTTATACCAGAGGAGTGTTGCTTCCCACACGGGCAGGTCAGTGCAAGGCACTGGTGTAGCTTTGAGGTGCCAGAGCACCATGACTTAACAAGATCTCTGCTTAATTACTGGGATGCTTTAGGGAGAGGAGCCTGTCCCTTCACCTCTTTTGCCTGTTATCCTCCTTCTGTGAACATCTATGGAGTCTAGACAGGGCTGGGACCCACACATACAGCTCCCCCTAATTTTTAGCTGCGTGAATGAAAGTCATGAGTGCTCCATGACTCACCCTGCTCCCTTGCATGAGGAGGAAACTTTTGTTTATTGCTTCCCTCTGTGATAACTTCTTCACGTAAAATGGGTCCTACCAGAATGTGCTAAATCCCTGTTTCATCCTTCGAGCTCCACTTTTCCATCTTTTTTAGCCCCTGTTGCATCTGCACCACATCTTTGCTCCATAGGGGCACCTGAAGGCCAAGCCCTGGTTCCAGTGAGGCTGGAGTTTGGTTTGCATCTGAAACAGAAATCAGTAGTAGTAGTAGTAGTAGCAGCAATGAAGAAGAAGATGAAGAAGAAGAACAACAACAACAACAAGGAGAAGAACACAAGAGCAGGACCTGGAGCAAAACAGTGGAGAGACATGGCACACTAGGGTAAAGTTGCATTTCAGCCCCCCTTTATTTATCCTCCATTATTTCTATTATTGATCTTGGAAAGAAAACAGAGCAGAAGTGTGAATCTGAATTTGAACTGCTTTTCAGTAATGAGCTGCTCTGTGTAGCTAAAAGCCTGGTTTTCAACAGCTCTCTCATGTGGATTCTCTGATGTGGGACAGACTAACCTACAGCCTTTCCCCCAGTAAAGCTATCAGTAAGGTTATTTTTTAGTTCTATAACCACCCACCAAACTCTGTGAAACCTGTGGAGCCTTAATAACAGCCTTGGAGGGTGCTACCCTCTGCAGTGACTTGCTGAAATTAGGCAAGAGGTGACCCTACTTAATGGAGGCAGCAGGACCATGCCAGAGGGTACATGCCAGAGAAGCTATAACACTTAACAGAAGCCTTTGCAACCAAAAATGAAGGCTGACTCTGAGTTTTCTGGACTTGAAGCCCTGAAAAACAGTGAGTGGAACAGTCACTCCTGAGACAAGTAGAATAAAAGTGTCAAAAACTTTGGGTTTTTTGGGGTAGAGGTGGTTTCAGCCACATGCTAATCCATGGTAGTCATTAAAACTTTAAATAAGTGCTTTAAAAATAGGCCCTGTGATGATGGAACACACCGTCAGAAAATGTCACTCACTGTGTGACATGGCAGACGGAGATTTATATGGTAGCACATAATGATTTTAATGGGTTCTGCCTAAAATTGGACTTGGTGCTAAAAATCAAACTGTACAAGGTTACAGAGAGTGCTGGGTGACCGCTGGCAGAGCCTTGAAAACAGAGGAAATTCAGCTTGGCAAGGGCAATAAGACATTGCAGCAGTAAAACCTCAAAGTGCATCCCCAAAATGCAGTGTGGGACTAGGCATGAAAGATTTCAGAGCTGTCCCAGGCAGGATGAGCCCGTGGCACCCTGAGAGTCTGGCCCTGGGACATGTATGGCCCTCATCCCTCGAGTGATGTTGCAAAGAAAGAATTAAGAAAAGTCTTATTTTGGTTGCAGACAGACCACTAGCATCTGAAAATAAACAGGCAAGACATCAGCTCCCACTGAGCTTTGAATAAAATGCAGGATTTTGAAAAGAATAGTTGTTTCAAGAGCAGCTTCAAGGAAGGTAGAAAAGCCTTTGATCTTCTGAACCCCTCTGCAGTGCAGCTTTCAGTTTCAGATGTGTGTCTCGTTGGGTGTAGATCTTAATATAGTTATTTTCTTATACTCTTGATACAAAAAAAAGCTTCCTGGTCATGGCTTTGGTGCAAGACATCTGGGTGCTGGAGAGCTTGGGAGGTCATGGAGGCAGTGGTGCCTGGAAGTTTTGCTTTGAGGGATGCTGCTTCATCCCTACCTAACTGTTCAGCAATTCCTAATGCCTTGGCAAGCTGGAACCTCCAATCTATGTGAGCCCTGACACCTACAAGGACTGATTTTCAGAGGAGGGACAATAGGGATGGAATTTTTTTCCAAAAAAACTTCTGGTTCAACACAGTGCCACTAAGCAATAGAATGGTTTTGAGCTTGGTTTTCTCTCACTCCTTCTGAGTCTCTGATTTCAAAGGTTTTGTTTTCCCCTTTAAATATGCATAGATTGCTTTAAAGATAGAGCAGCTTTTCCCTGCTTGGCTAATTAAAGCCCTAAAATTTGTGTTCATGCAGTGGGCTTGTCTGGTCCTTGGTGTGCACAGAGATAACTCTCTTGTAGGCCTTTGATCATGCCTGGACACGATTGCAACGTTGGCACCTGCTCCCGCTGCCCTGGCACGAGCCCAGGCAAGGAGAGAGGGCACCCAGGGAGGTCGAGAACCTCTGGTACCTAAAAGGGATCCCCTCTTGGTTAAAGGGTGTGATGGGTGCAAGTCCTCCTGCACAGTCAGGTGGTGATGTCCAGCCCTGGGAGCATAAAAGGGATCTGGGGGAGGATCTGCTTTGGTAGATGGAGGAGAGGATGATGCCAGTTGGAATACCCCCAGCCCAAGGCTGCACCATTCTCATTCCCCTTCCCTTCCTACCAAACTATAATTCCTTTCTGCTATTATATCTGCTATTTCTACTCTCAAACACTCTTCCTATCTCCACATGTGAATTTTGGGGGTGACAACCTTGAGAAAAGGGTTTAGGGTGTGTAGCAATGCCATCTGTACCTATATAATGAGAGTACCCAGTTTTTTACCCAGCAGGGTTGGAGACTTAAACAGATACATGTTAGCTGAAGGGATAATTTCTTTGACCATGAAGAAGGTGAGCTGTGCATGCCCAAGGGGACGTGGGATCCGTGGGACCTCAGGCACGGCTCTTAACTGCATGTGGTGGAGGTGATGTGGATATAACAGGGACCAGAAAGAGGAAAGACAGCAGTGACAAGTTTCAGGGACCTGGGTGGTTGATGCTGCAGGTGGAGTAAACACAGTCCTGTGGTTGGGTTGATGTCATAAACACCACCCTGCAGACAACCATCAGCACGATTAGTCCATGGCATTTGGGCTTTTTGGGCAGGGGGCTTTACTGGGGAAAAGAGGAACTTGTAGGGGAAGGAAGAGAGTAAAAAAACTGTCGCATGAAAATAAATGAGGATAAATTAAATGTGACCTGAACAAGTGAGATCCATGGTCACCTCTCTTTGCTGCTGCTCCTCATGATTGCAACATTGCCCCAGTTTCCAGCCCCAGTGGTTAATTGATGAGCCCCCACTTGCTAAATTCATTCATTATCCCTCAAGGCTTCTCCCCTGCTTGACCCCACCTCAGTGGCAGCAAGCAGAGTGCAGCTCCACGTCACCTCCTCCAGCTTTTCCTGCTCCAACCCAATCTGGTTTGCATTGGTGCAAGAAAAAAGTTGCACAAAATTGTTCAGAAACAGGCCCCTCCGGTTATTTCCAGCTACTCCAAAGCTGTTTGAAACCCTACACCAAGACCTCCCTGCTCTGCTTTTTCCCTGTACTCTTATTTTTTTTTTGTCCTTTCTTCCACCTCGGTGGCTGTGGTTTCTCCAGCCCCCTGCTTGGGTGAACCACAGCCGTGCTGCACCCCAGCTGTCACCCAGAGCTGCTTGGAGGGGGCAGCAGCCTTTGAAGCCCCCAGCTTCCCACCCAGCACCTCCTCAGCCAGGCTGCAGCATGAAAAGTCAAGCCCTGTAGCAACAGTGGCAGCAGGGTGGCAGCAGCAGCTGCTGTATGTTTGAGAAAAATCAGCAAATTCTCTGCTGACATGGACAATTTGCTCCCCCAGCTTGAATGCTTCAGTCAGCTACAATATTATAATAATAATATATTATTGTTTATTATTATTATTATTATTATTATTATTATTATTATTATTATTATTATTATTATTATTATTTTAAGTCCAAGAATGATTTCACTTCACCATTGCCTCACTACCTGTCACGTTACAGCATCCTGGTGTTGCAGGCACCTCTCACCAGACCCCTGTGGATCATCTCTGCCACAGCTGAGGGACCCTGGGAGCTGGTTTTGAGGTGTCTGAGCTAAGAGCTGACAGTGTCACGAGCAGGGCTCACAGGGCAAGACTTGCTGCAGCGCCTCAGGGACAGGTTGATGCCTCCAGGGTCCCCACAGGGTGATGTGCTTGAGTGTGTATGGGCTGGGGTTTGAGATGCTCCAGTGACCGCAGCTCGAGCAAGGCATCTCGAAGAAAGCCTCACCGCTGGCTTTGCCTTTGCCTTTGGATGCCTTTCACCTCCCATCCTGCCACTGTGTCTGAAAACTCAGCTGAGAAAGCCCTAACTTGTCAAGTTTGGGCACTGATCAAGCAGAGCCTGGGGACCTGCTTGTCTGCTGAGGAGTCCCAACATCTCCGAGTGGGGAAATACTGCATAACATGATGTACCAAGGGGGCTCTTTCCTTCGCAAAGAAGTAGGAAAACACTTACAAAAAACAGAAGTCTGATGTCATTCCTGTAGGCAGAAATTGTGCAGATACTCTGTGCTCCCTCTTTCTCATGTACTTTTATTCTGGAGGTTAAGAAATATTGTATTTTTATCTTCTTTGCCATCTACTCCCCCTCCTTCTTGGCCCCACGCCTCGCATCAGTAGCCTTCTCTAATAAATAATGTAGCATCTGTCCAGGCAGTCGTTTGTGGTCTGATCTTATCTGATGGGTCATGTTAGTGGAGGGGTTGAGCCAGACCTGCTCTGTTCTCTTCCATGTAGGAGAGCTATGTGTCCCCTGGGAGAGATGCTCCGTTCAGGCATTGATCCCATATCAGAGGTATAAGCAGGTTGAAGAAGCATTTTCCCGCTCTGCGCATGAGCATCCTGGCTCAACACATGGAGAAGGCGTACACGGCTTAAGGGAATAAAACCTCAGGGATTTAAGTATAGGCCTAAGGTTTTACAGGTGCTTGAGTGTGTTTCTGAGCCTGAGGGAATAGTATTATTGTTTTACCCAGCCTTTATGGGGTTGCCATGGTCCGGTGGGAGCAGCCAGGCAGCCGTGGAGGTTTCCTGGGGCACTGGGCACGTGGCTCTCATGAATTCCCTTCAGCATTAGTTCGGTTGGGTTTGTCTCTCAGGACAAGGAAAGCACAAGGAAACCTGCATTGGAGATGCTTTCAGAGCTATAACTGTATCACACATGTTGAAATCTTGCTTTATTTCCCAATGTTCCCTCAATGGTCTGGGGGAAAGGAACTCTCAGACACATCAGAGCAAAAAAAAGAGCATCGTTTTTGGGCTGTGTATGAGGAGATGCAAAGCTTCCCCTATGGCAAAGGTGTATTTTCTTACAGGTGGGACTCCTTGGGCATCTTTATGTAGGGGCTGGACTCCACTGAGTGCCAAGACCACTCTACTCCCATCCAGAAGGATGCTGAGGTCAGGTTCAAGGATTTAGTTCTGAATTTCAAAAACCCTTTCTGGAAATAAATCTTTCTCACTATGAGAAAGCAGCAAAGTGATGTGCCACCCACACATGAGCACACACCCCTCTGGGGAGGAAAAAGCCATCTGAGTTCAGTGGGCTGGAGGAGCAGGAGAAACCCCACACTGAGCAGGCACTTCTTGCACAGGGCACCTCAAAAACTCCTTATTCCTCCTCCTGTCATTTGTGCCACACAGGCACAGCAGCTTTCTTTTCAATGCTACATGGCTTATACTGATATTTTCCATAATAAAACAATTTTCTTTAAAAGACTATATCAATTAAAATGAAAATATTTTTAAACAATTGAAGCATTTAAAAATATTTTTAAATAACTTTGCTTTTAAAAGTACCTTTGCTTTTAAAAATTAGTTCAGTCCTAATTGAGAATTAGAGAGAAACTGATTTTCAGGGGTTAAATGACTTGGAAACAGAGTGAAATAACTTCGCTTCAAGTTATACACAAGTGCTTGAGCAGAGACAAAAAAATGGAGGTTGGGAGGGTTGCATCAGGAAAATTAAACCAAGTCTGAGATGGGGGTTGTGTGTTCTTTTCCTGTAGCATCAGAGGAAGAGGAGGAAGAAGAGGCTCTGAGCACCCCAAAAGTTTTTCTACAGTCAGGGAGCTTTCACCCAGTCATACATGGCTGTTTTCCAGCACAATAAACTCCAGTGGCTGCAATCTCAACTCCAATCGCCTTTTAAGTGTTTTATCTGCTGTCCTGACATGCATCTTTTATTGTCAGAGCTCTTGTAAAACTTTTTTAAAGCCTGTCTTGCTGAGCAGATCCCCAGTTGAGTGGTTCAGCGGTTGTGGCAAGGGGGAACGTGCTCAAGTGCCCTCTGAGATCTGTAAGGAATGGCAGACTGTCCTCTGGAAATGCTCTTTTGGAATGGGTTTAGTCTTCAGCAAAGGCAGGAGGAATGGGAGAGTTGAACATGTGGACATCCCATGGCAGGACAGATCTATTTAAGGTGTATTAAGATCTAAGAGCAAGAACAAAGTTCATCTTGATCCCCTCCCTCCCTAAAGGAAAGGATGAGAATCAATCAATCCCCCTCCATGGTGAAATGATGGATACTGTCTGTGACAACTTTTCTGGTGAAAGTTATTTGGAGCATCTCTCCTGCTATTGCAGCTGAGATCAGTCCAATGTCTTGAGCTTTAAATTTGGTTCTGGACCAGCAGTGGGGCCTCCTCAGGACTCACCAGTCTGTGCAGGCACCATCTGCCTGGGGCCACTGACAATTTTTTAAGTCTTATCTTTTATTACGCGGCTCCTCAATCCTCAAATCTGAAGTTTGCTTCAGAGTATTCAAGTTTTCCCCCTCCCACCTGGTGAATTATTTTGGCATTCACAGCCCTATTACTTTCTAGCTTGTGGTGGCCTCTGAGTAAGAAGCCACCACCGCTGCTTTGCAAGCCCTTCCGTGCTCTTTACGCGTATCATGTTTTCTTCTGCATGCAATGTTACTGGGCCTGCCTGGTCTCTGGGTACTCATGTGCAGTGATGTGTATGAAGATGTCTCCCTGCTTCAAGAAGAAAGTGCAGCAAGAAATACCTGTTCTGGCAACCTCCAAGCCCTTCCAGTGGAGTGCTCCCGAGCTATTTGAAGGGACCTCACATGAGGCGGCATCAGCCTCTTCTTCAGGTTATTGTTGGGATTTGCTGTGGCTTTGTCAAGCAGGAAATATTCCAAGGGCATATGAAAATTGTCTCTGAACTTCAGTGCACACTTGAAGCATGTGAATTTTCCTACTGAATACTTTCCTCAGCCACCTCCTTTTGAAATGCCAGCTAATCCTGTCTTCAGGCAAAGCAACCCCCTCCCGCTGCCTTTTGTAATGGGAAGCAAATCCCTGCCTGCCCTCAAACTTCCCTCTGTTACCATAGCCCCTTCTCTCCCCATTAAAGCTGTTTTCTTTAAATACAGTGAAAAAAAGCCCTTTAATTTTGGCTCCCCCATCCGCCATGGCCAGCTTTCTTCAAGTGAGGGGCATGTTATGTGCCATATCCTGCCATGGTGCACCAGGTGGTCCTCAGGGCTTGTCTGAGCCTGTTCAGTGGCTTCCCTCAGTGGTGTCATGGGGCTTTCAGAAACTGCCCAAAGAAATATGTGAGTTCGGAGACAAAGGTGCTGGTGGCATCAGGCAGAAGCACACCTGAATGCTCTGCCTGCAGATTTTGTAGATCTTATCATGATGAAGACATGCAGCCTGTTAAGCAATTCCCATGTGGAAGAAATTCATCTCTGGGCATTCACATGGGGTGACCCTGCCATGAGATGTGGTTATGTATTTGTTTTATTTACAGCTTCTGTAAACCATTCTCAGAGCCATAGGAAAAATCATTTTGGGATGCCTTGAGTTGAAGTCTACTTCTCCATGGTGATAATTTCACATTCCTGCTGTGCTCCTGACTTCAAAATAATTCCAGTTTTCAGGCACTGGCTCTGTGTTTGTATCTGTGATGGGGGGGGTTGAGTGTCTCCTGATGGTGCCGTCACCTAACATACAAATTTGGAAGCTGTGTTGTGTGTGCCCAGTTGGGATGCTGAATGAATGCTGCCCTTTGAAGAAGGGCTTAGCTCATGCTCAGCCCAAAGGGATTAAGGGAATTAGCTGCTGTGTTGCGTTGTTCACTGAGAACAGTGTGTTGAGCACCGTGCACAGTTCACGAGAAGGTTCAGACCACGCCTTGAGGAGATTCCACCCTGCAGTCCCAGCTTTGCTTGGTAGCAGTGACTACCTGCCATAATTTGGCTGCCTTGCCCTTTTGTGAGAACACCAGCCTTTTGTTAACAGACCAGGTTTCCTCAGCCCTCCCAACCAAGCAGAGCTGGACCAGAGACGTCTCTGGGTCAGCCAGACAATTCCTCACCTTTGAAGCCCAGTGGTGGCTTGAGCACCAGGTGTCCCAAACCCAACACTTCTGCTCCTGGAGAGCTGACGGCTGGGGAGCCACCAAAGATCAGCATCCTCATATCACACTGACAGATGTCAAACCCCTCGAGGGTGTGCTGCCTGTGGTCCACACTGGACAACAGGCTCCAGAAGGAAGCGGAGCATGAGCGGTGCAAATTGGATGGATCCAACTCCTATCCCCTTCCATATTCTTGGCACTGCTTTAACATATCTGTATTTCCAACAGGAGGCCATGTTGTGACTCTGTAAGCATCTGCAGTGACATCTGCCAGTAAAGGTGCTAACTAACATGACTAAAGGAATTCATAGCTCGCCCCAGGACTGCCAAATCTCTGCATTTGACCAGAAACGTGTAGTGCTTTTCACCACAATCTGATACCTCAGTCCCCTCTTGTCACTCCCTCACCAGCCTATGAGAGTTACAGCACGTGTGGGACACAAAAGCATCTGATGAAACACCACAGCATGACCTAAAACACAGTTTGTGGGATGGCAGGGCTGTTCTTGCAGATGCAGCACTATGAGGAGAGGGAATCAGAAGCCAAACAGCCTGAAGTGCGAAGCACACCCACTGCTGATATGGTCAGTTGTGCCAGGCTGGCTGCTGTGCAACCTCTGCTCGTGCTGTGTGTAAAAAGAAGAGCATCTTATTCACTTATGCATGAGCATCCAGTGAGTTTGTGCTTTTGCATCTAAAATAATTTGCACCTGAGTGCTCAATTCATTTACACTTGAGCATCTGCACAACTCACACAGGAGAGTGAGGGGTCATGAACAAGTGTTCTGTGCATAAGGGAGGACCATAGTGGGCAACAGTCAACTCGTAGCACTCAGCTGGAGAGCTGGAGCAGGAAAAATGAAGTTGGTGACGTGGGAGGACAGAGCTCTAGGGACACAGAAAAAGTGTTGCATTTGTAATGGGCATATATTTGAACCACTGTAAGTTTTTTTTCTTGCAGGGACAAGGCCTGACATTCATAGTAGGTGCAAGGGCTGGGTTTTGTCATGGGTATTTGTTCAGACAGCTGTGGCCTTCCTGGCAAAGTGTTTTGCAGGTATGAAATTTGCAACAATTATTGTATCCAGGTTTTTACAGCATTAATTCCTCCATCCTGGTCCTCAGGAACAAGGGATGAAGTAATGAAAAGTACATATATTTAGACTTTGATAATATTGATCCTGATATTCTAGTCCATGGTATAAGGGGTGGAGCTCATAACATGTGAAAGTTGGGGCTGTAATGCTGATATCTCCCAGACTCTGATCCCCAAGGAGTGAAATTTTAGAGCATACGCAGACACTGCTTCAGTACTAATCCCTCTGTCTGGTCTGCAGGAAGCAAGAGCAGAGCTTGTAAAAGTTGTGTATTGAGATTATGATGATGTTGAAAGTAAGGTTGATACAGGATTCATGTTCAAACAGCTTTTAAGCATGATCTTTGAGCAGAAGATTGAGTTGGGCATGAACTGCAGGGATTACTGCATTCGCCCATGGGCACTAATTAGCTCACACAGGAGCGCCCAATAGGTTCGTGCATGAGCAGCCAACCAATGCATGCACGAGCACCCTATTAATTCACGCATGAGCCCCCAGAGAGTGCCTGCATGAGAAACCAGATCATCCATGCCCGGGCAACCAGTTGATGCACCCACGAGAGCCTGACTAATTTACGCATGAGTACTCTTTCTGTTCATGCATGAATACCCAAATGACTCACGCATGAGTGCCTGATTAGCTCACGCATGGGCACCCGATTAATTCATGAAGCCGCGCCAAGATAATTTATGCATCGTCACCCGACCGGTTTATGCCTGAACACCCAAACAGCTCAAAAAAGGGTGATGGGAAGGTTGTGTGAACTGGTAATAAAAGAAACAAAGTAAAAATTCCCCAGGTTGAGACTGTTTTACCAGCAATGCTACTGAGCCCTGATCACGCAGCAGCAGCGCAGCATCACGTAGGACCTGTCTCTGGGCCATGGGAGTGAGCTAGAAAGAAGGAGTCAGGGGCAGGTTTTGTCCTGATGGTGATGCTGGGATCACTGCCTGTCTTGTTGTGTAAAGGGGCTCCTGCAGTGTGACAGCTGGGGACAGCACCTTTGGGAGCATCCCCTTCTACATGCTTTTTTTGCCCCTCTAAGCAGCTCCCAAGATGAGTTTGGTGGCACATCCTGTGGTCTGAAGGGCTTGACTAACCTCAGCCTGGATTTCCCAGGGAGTAGAAACTTCAGCAGGAAAATATGTTCTTTAGACAACAATCTCTGGGTTTTTTTGACTGCCAACTTTTAATTGCTTTGCAGTGAGCACATCAGTAAGAGATAACCTGTCATTACCCAGCCACTCAGAAACTGGCCATTGGGCTAAAATGCGAGTTTTAGGTTCTGTGGCTTCTAACTCACAGGGGCCAGAGCATCATGGTTGTGAGTGCCCCTGTCCCACAAGCATCTTATGGGGGTCAGCTACTTCACCTGGGGCTTTCTGCATGGCACAACACAGCAAAGGATCCTCCAGCAAAGTAGGTGTTGGGTCAGATGGCCACTTTCTTGTTTTCTGCAGTCACATGGAGAGTGAAACTGCTTGCTCAGGCAAATGGCAACCCACAGCTAACCACTGACATTTGCCTCTATTTAGCTGTTTGGGTGTTACTGCAGATGCTATATATTTGGTTGTCATCTTGTTCTGTATTGCATGACCTAGCAAACATAAATAATTGACTGTTGCAGGGTTGAATGGCAAATAATAATCAGGTAAGCACAGGCATATTTGCACAGGAAAGAGGCAAAGTGGGTGACGCCAACTTTGGAGGCATTAAATCGGGTTAGGAACAAACTCAGCAGAAATCTCCATTTATTTCCTTTACTTCATTGTAGGCCTGATTCCCACTGATCCCAGATAACTCAGGGGAACCCAGCTTAAGCTTAGCAGAGCACTCACTAAGCTTTACAGGACAAATTTCAAAGCTCACACCTCCAGAACCAGGCAGTGTTCAATGCAGACACAGACCCTGGAGGCCAAATCCTTCTTTAGACTTTGCTCCTGGATGCTCCTGGACAGGGAAAACCAGTTTGGTGTGGTTGAGCCTGTGAGTGTCTCTGACAGAGTATCCAGCTCAACACAGCACAGCGATGGGGTTCAGACAGCGAGCAGGAGGGAGGGGATGTGTGCTTGTGTGCTCTGATGGGTGCTGAGCCACCCTGAGGTGTCCCCTGTCATCCATCCCTGCCTGGCCATGTATGAGCTACCTTGCCCTAGCATGGCTGTTTTGGGACTGGTGCTCCAAGGGAAGGATCAGGTGAGCCCTCAACCCAACTTGCAGACGACAGCACTTTGGGGATGGTGTGAAATCTGTGCTCCTCATCCAACTCAAATGATACCTCTTGGTCTCACGTTCAGGAAAGAATTCTTCTCTCTCACATCTGCTGCCCACCTGGGCTGCTGGAAATAAAACCATCCTTTTTCTCTGCCCTTGTCTAACCTTTGTTGCAGGAGCAGGATGGTGACTTCAAAGCAGAAAGGGCTGGGGAAGCCTAAACTTAGGAAATACTAAAAAATAAATTTAAAAAAGCGCTTTTTCTCTTCCCAAAGCCTAAACTGACATGCTTTGCTGTGCTTTCATTTTATCCTTTTTTTTTTTTTTTTTTAAAGTTAGGCTGTTGCTCTGTCCCAGATAGCTGTGAGCTGGCCATAAGGGCTGAACAACCTTTCGCAACGACTGCCCGGCACCGGGACGGAGCACGAGGAGGCAGTGGGCAGGCGGCTCTGCTTTGCATGAGTGCCCTGGTATCTGCTAAACACCCTTCTTATGGCTGGGGTCAAGGAGAGCTAGCAAAAACATTCTCCCTTCCTCAAGCCAGATTTACAACTGCTCTGCTCCGGGTTTGCCAAGCCCCATGGCAGCAAGAGCTGGCAAACCTTTCTGGAAATGAAAGCTCCGTGGGGCTGGGTGAAGCTGAGAGGGGCCCTAAATCAATAAAGGTACAAGAAAGCCACACCAGGGCAGTTGCTTTAATGGAAATAAGCTGCTTGATTTTGCCCTTGAAAGTTTATGGCGTTTGAAACAATTGTAAACATGTCAGTGTACATGGATACGGTTTCTATAGCAGCACAGCAACAGTTAAGGGCTTGCTCCCAAACATACCCCAAAGGAAACTAAAAATAGTGTGTCTGTTGGATCAAAATCTGTATTCATATTCGGGAAGACGTACAGAAACTAGGAGTTTGGGAGCCTCCATCACCCTTTTTTTTTTTTTTTTTCCCTTTTTTTCCCCCTTTCTGAAGGAACTGGAAGGAAGGTGCTGAATTAAGCAGCAGAGCACCCTCCCTGGGAGGGACATGCCCAGCGCTGGCAGTCCCGTCCACAGTCCTTCCCAGCCCAGAGCAAGCCAGGAGGGTGCCGTGTCCTCTCCCCACCCTGACACAAGCAGACCTACCAGTTATTGGTTGAAAAGATACTTCGTTTTCTCCCCTCTGCTCTATCCTCATCGTTGCCCGGTAGCAAGCAATGCCTGCATGAGCCTGCTGCTCTGCCACTGGCTCTGTTGCAGCCTGGAAACCACTACAGCTTCTGGTTTCCACTGGCAGCACGGAGAGATTTGGGTACGCAGCACACATCGTGTACCCCTTCCCTTCCTCCAGCGCAGCAGGGTTGCAAAGCAGGGTGCAATCCTGCCCATGGCTGCAGCAGGGTGGGAAGGGCAGTGGCCGCGGGGTGTGGGCTCATATGCATTTAGGACTTGGGGAAGTTTACTCTTGCCATTGAAACTGCCTCTAAACAAGCTCAGCAAGACGGATGCTCTGCCAAGCAGGACCCTGCCGGGGTAGAAGTGCCCCCCCACCCCTTGCTTGGCCAGCCTGGCCCAGGCACCCACGTCCATTTCTGGGGTGCCTTTAGCCCACCAGCGCTGTCACTGGCAGCATGTGCTCTGGCAACCCAAGGTCGCCTTTGAAGCAGAGGGAACTGTGCTCATGTGGTTTGGCAGCAGGAAAAAGGCAGTGAATGGCCTTTCTGGGAAGGAGGGTGTGTGCTCCTCAAGAGGAGCATTCAGAAACACTCCCGCGGCTACATGGGAAGGGCTTGCAGTGACAACATCCTTCTCGCTGAGAGTGCAAAAGTCCATTGCGTTCCTAAGAGACTGTGTGATGTGTGTCACAGCAAAACCCAAGACGTACAGCAGAGAAATCAGCCAAAATATACAGCAGATACAGCACAAGCAAAATATACAGAGCCAGCACTGAGAAATTTATCTAGATGCAAAGCAAAGATCTCAAAGTAGAGATAAGCCATGGGCAATCTTCTTCTCAAAGAACAGATCTTTACCCCTTTTTTTCCATGCACTTTCACACTCAGGAAAATGCCAGTTATAAGGGTTGAATGAAGGAATATTTAAAATCCTCCAAAGTGAAACCATCTCACATCTTCCTTCTTTTTTTTTTTTTTTCTTCCTTAAAGCATCAGTCATCTCATGACAAAGTACCAAAGATACAATGGCAGTTAAGTGTCCAAATACCCCACGGCGGTGGTGTTGTATCCACTGCATCGTTCATAAATGCAGCATCTCACCGATGCTCTCAGGAGAGCTGCAGGCACAGAGAGCATTACTCATGTCTCGTATCTTGAACAGCTCTACTCATGCTAAAATGATGCTGCTTTTACAACATAAAAGTTTCGTGCTTTTTATTTTTTTCATTAATTACAAATGGGTGCCTTCCTGTGTTTTGAGCAAGCATTTCATGGCGCAGCAGTTAATGAGTGACTGGTCCCTGCTAATAAAACCTGCATGAGAGAATTTATTGTGGGCATTAGTTTGCAAAATAACACCTTAATGAAGAAACATTTCAGGGAAAGGCTTTGGGACTGTGGTCAGTGTTGGGGAAATTGTTTGCTAGCAGTTTGAAATCATCATCCTCTTCAGCTTTCTGGGGATGGTAATTGGGATCTCTCAGGTAAGAGTGACATATGGCATTTAGCGTTGCTGCAGCATCTTTAACTACAAAGCAACAGCATTTCACCTCTCTGTCTGTTTTTGTTCTGCAGAGTTCAAATTCTTCTGTTTTGACAAATGGCATCACTGAAAGTTTTGTCTGTGTTCCTAGTAAAATGGGAATCACAAGCTGGAAACAGCACATTAAACCATAAGGAAGGAAAACCAAAGCAGCTGCATCACAGCACCTAATAACCTTTGAGATATGTCTGAGATTTTGTAGGTTTCCTACATTTAATCCTGGTTTAAGGCAAGTAATGCACACTGCTAGCAAGGGAAGTGTGTCCATGACAGTGGCCTTGAAAGTGTGGGACAGGATCCGGCTTTGCTCCCTGTCCATGCAGCCCTATGCTTTGAGAGGTGGCTGTGGCATCACATGTCCTCCTGCCTTTTGCTTTGCCCTTCCAGCTGTTCTATCCACTGCCTTTAGGATATGACTGCCCCCAGTGCGACCTGAATTTCTGTTTGTTCAGGGAAAATGGGCTCTGGGGCAAAAATACCCTTGGGCTGAAGCCTGGTTATGGCATCAGCTATTTGTTTATGCAACAGAAGGTGTAGCAATGACACCATTCCCAAGGCAACTGGGAATATGGTGCCATGGACTCAACTTTTTGACTTCATCTGGTCCTCTCCCTTGCATATCATCCCCTCTCTCTGCTTCTGCTCTGCCAAAGAAGAAAGCTCTCCCCACGCCAAGACATCCAGAAGAAGGTCATGCCTGTGCTCAGCCAGGGTTAAACTGCAGTTTGGCTTTGGTCTTGCATTCCCAGCCACCTCCATGCAGGCTGCACCAGGGGAGAGCCCAGACACACTGTCTCCCAGCTGATTTTACTCATGGGTTATTTAAAGCAGACATTGATAGCTCTGAAGTCGCAGCAGCTGAGCGTGGCCGCCAGTGGCTAATGAAGGTGAATGTCAGGAGTCATCATCAGAGTGATTAGTATAATTAAACTGAGCTGTGAAATGCCAGTGCCAGCAGCAGAGAAGTCCCTCCGATGGAAGGTTTGCTTCACTGGATTGAAAACTAGGTGCTTTCTTTGAATCTCCTGGTGCACCATCCAGTTTTCCTTTGGTTTTCCTTTGCATCAGCTCTGTTGCTCTGAGGCAGTCACTGAGCACTACCTGCATCTTGGCAGCTGCTCATGCTGTGACCGTGGACAAGCTGCTTCTTTTTTATTTTTTTGTTTTGGTCTCACTTCCCAAGCTGTAAAGCACAGATGAAAATATTTAGCTGCCTACCTGACAAGGCTGATGTGCAGATTAATTAATATTTCTCAAGTGCCTTGAAATTTGCCAAGTATTATTGCTACATAACAACTGTTGCTACGTAGGGAAAATTCCTGCCACCAGATTCAGGCGTGGACACCGCACCTACATTTCCTGGCCTTACAGAGGTCAAAGACCGGCTTTGCTATGAGTATGCATCCAAAAATCCTCCTTTTGGCCTCTCTGATGCTTTTCTCATGCTGCTTCTGCAGTTTTTGTTATTCCCTTTGGTACGTCAGGCAGTACAAGACAACACCATCGGTTGCATCT
This sequence comes from Empidonax traillii, assembly GCF_003031625.1. Classification (NCBI taxonomy): domain Eukaryota; kingdom Metazoa; phylum Chordata; class Aves; order Passeriformes; family Tyrannidae; genus Empidonax; species Empidonax traillii. The sequence continues at coordinate 542,289 of NW_020955773.1, read as the reverse complement.
GTGTGTCCCACCCCAAAGGAACACGAGGGATGGTATCTGCCAAGGCCAGAGGTGGGCAGCAGCTGGTCTTGGCATGGCTGGGCTGCATCAGAGCACAGCTCACTCCCATCGGGATTTGCTGGGCTATTGATGCTGGGTGGCCCAGAAGCAAGCCCATCTTCTTGGGTGATGAGCCATGCCCAGAAACAGTGTCAACACCCAGCCCTGAAAAACTGTGTGGCTCCTGCCATGGAGGCAGCGAAGCAAGGGTGGGTCTGCCAAGCTCTGCGGGCTGTGATACCACACCTTAGTGTCTGCGTGACTCACGAGGCACTCCACGACCATTTCATTCCTCTTCCCCTTTTGCACAACTGGGCTCTGAGGTTTTAAAAAACAACATGTTTCCCCCTCCATTTTCTAGTTTTCCTCCTGGGAAAGCCTTGTTTCCCATGGCTGTAAATCTTGGCTTGGTGGTCATCACAGTGGTCACTCCCACCAAGGAGCATCAGTGTTGCCAGCACTGAGGAAGGGGGTGAGCTGGGGTTACACCAGTGTCCCTCGGACCATCATCAAGACTCAAAGACAACACATATGTTAATAAATTAAGTGTGTCACGGGTGGCTTCCTGATCCTGAGTCCAGCTGGTAGTGTACTACTGCTGTCAGTGCCTGCTGCAGTCCTAAATGAGGTGGTCCCATCCAAACTGCCTTCTCTGAGTGTTCCCCAGATCACACAAATTCCTAACTGTGCCTGGGCAGTGCTTGAGCTCACTGGCCTGCTCCAGAATGGTCCTGAGGCTCTGGAATGGGTTATTTTATTGTCACAGACACAGACAAGATGTATTAGGGGCTGTTTATCACTGAGCCATTAGAGGCCATTTGGTGAAGAGGTCCTGACAAAGACCACCAGTGTTGGGTTGAACTGGTGTTGCACCTTCCTCAGGATGATGCCAGATGCAGAGGAGCCACCATAGCCCTGGCTGGTGGGCAGGCAGGGCTGAGCATTTGCTAGGAAGGTGGGATGCTTGCTTCTGCTAGCGAGGCTGCGCTTTCACAGCTCTGATTCATGCTGGGTTACAGCAGGCTGCCATATCCCAAGCCTGCAGACACCAGCCTGGGATGTAATATTCTGCATACTATTCAGAACAAGGCTTTTTCCTCAGCAGTATCCCAGTGATTTCCTTCAGGTAAGCCTAAGTAAAACTCAAGGGCTGAAGGAGGGAAATTTTCCCAGGTGATAGGAAAAGATCATGCCAAATGAAGTTCAGTGATAGTAAAAGAAAATTAAAGTGCATCACCAGGAAATGTTTTGATCTTTTAGGTCAAGAGGATTTCGTATCAGTCCAGGAATGAAAAATGGCTATGAATGGCCAAGTCTTGACTCCAAAATCCAGCACTGACCTTAAAAGCAAAGAGAAATCCCAAACCAGTGGTAGGATCCAGATGCAGACCCCTAGAAAGGGGCAAACACAACAGGAATTGGCTGGTCTAGAGAAGAAAGACTGCTGCTAGACCTGTCCCATAGGACCCCCAAATTGAATGGGGAAAGTGAGAGATTTGAAATGCTTGGCATACAACCCTTGAAGTCCAATGCCCAAAGCCTCTACAGTTGGTAGGAGCCTTTCAGTTCCTCTCCCAATGTTACCCATGTCACTGGTGGTATCCAGGCCTCCATTCTGATGCTGCTGGAGATGCCCAGAGGAGACCCGGTAGGTCCAGTCACCGCCAGGCCATCATGGGACTCACTGAAGTCACCTCTCAATACTCAAAATGGGTTGAAGGTGGCTATGCTAGCCTGGTCCTTGAGAGGCTTTTAATCAGGTCCTGCAAATCTCCCTTGAGTAAACCTTGTTTTGACAGAGCCCGTGGTGGCCTCCTTCCCTTTAGCTTCTTCCTTGGGCTGCCAGACTTCAACCGTCCAGAAAACACTGTGTTAATCATACTGTTCGAGTGGGAAAGCCGAGGAAAGAGTATTACTCTGTTACCACGCAGCCAGCTCATGTGGCTTAAATCACAGCTACAACAAACAGGCCTTCTGGCATATGAGTTCCCAGGCAGAAAGCAGAGGATTTTTTCCATGACATGCAGAGGGGGAGAAAAAATAAAAAGCTTTGGCTGCCTATACTGAATGCAAGCAAAAATATATATACATCTCTGGTTTTGTGTGTTTTCACGTGATTCAAGGACTCAAAATCTGCTTTGTTTCTTCGACCAACCCATGGTTAGACAGCATGGACTTTGACATAGCATAGACTGGTCTCTAAGTGGTAAACTGTCAAGGTGGCAGTGGCTACTGCTCTCAGAGGAGGGTATGAGATGAAAGGCTGAAACATCTGGATGGATGTGGGTGCTATGGGTGTCCCCACTGCTTGCCAGTCCTTTTAAAACAGGGGTAAGGTACCACCTCAGCATGTCCATCGCTCACTCTCCTGTGCTGGCCCTAGAGCTCGTGATGTTCTGGGCCAAGTCCCTTCATTTTTCTCTGCCTCAGTTTCCTCATAAGTAAAAGGGGCTGTGGAGGTCACCTATGAACTGGACCCATCCTACGGGTGCTGGGAGTACTCACATGCTGATGTCTATGTACAGATTTTCTTATTACTTCACCCTCCAGACTGATACAACAGCTCTAACTAGCAACACATGGTGTTTTCATTCCACCTAATTAAAGGCATTTAAATATGCCTTGCTAAACTAACACCTGCCTCTTTCATTTTTCTGGTTGTGTTGTGGGTTGGGTGAAGGGGAGATGCTACCCTGTCTTCTTCTGTGGGAAAATGCATGGGGCTGATGTCCTTCCAGATGACATCTTCAGAGATCGTGTCTTAGAACAAAAGGAAAAGAAGAGGAAAAAAATAAAAAAAAGACTTTGATTTTGGGATTGAGTGTCTGGAAAAGCTGAGGTGTATGCTTGCATAGTCCATGGGAGGACCACTGTGATGTTGAGCAGCAGCCAAGTATTTTCTCCCATCTGAAAAACCCAAGAGATGCACTTGGGAGGTGCTGGTGGAGGGCTTACTGCACCTAGTACGGTACATTTGGTGGAGAAATCCCTGCAAATCGTGAACAAACTTTCCCTCTAGACCCACATTCCAGGAAAAGCAATGAAATACATACCAGGGCCCATGAGGTGCAATCCCATCCTCACTGAAGTGACAGCAGGAGGCTTCATGGTCTGCTTAACTTCCTCTATTGCAGTTGTCTTTAAAGGGAGGTCCTCTGAAAGGACAGCAGTTTTTGCCCCATATCATTAATTAATGTATGCCAGGGGGATTGATACGTGTCCATCCAGGGTGGCCAACTGCTCTGCAACTGTCAGCAGCGTCCTCGCTGAACACCGTGCTGGTACAACAGCTCCATCCCTCCCTCCTCTCTGCTGTTATGAAGTGCCCCTTGATTTTACAGCTCTGCAAATACACTTTGAGAGGGTAGATGTTTGCTTATTAACTTAAAGCAAATTACATTTCTAAGAACTGGTGGAAGAACATAATTTAATTGGTGTACACGATCATCCTGATTGATTGCGGATGATTACACAGCCACCCCTTTGCTCTGCCTAAGTGGAGTGCAGGTGCAAGTGCACACCACTGGGCATGGGAAAGAAGGGATCAGCTGCCAGGCTCGGGGTGCTTCAATTTTTCTACCATGATTTGATGTTGAGCCCTTGATGAACCAAAGTCTGAGTTTGTAACGAGTCAAAAGAATTAGCACTCTCCCTTCGAAGAACCCAAAACCTGACGATCAGGCCGATGTCTGTGCTCTGGGTTACAGCGTCATACCTTGTGTTTGACAAGCTCTGACCTCGTGTCCATCAGAGCTACATATTAATTTCCTTAACCCTTCCAAGAAGGAATTCAGCATTGACTTGTAATCTCAAATATTTTCACGCGACTGACTAATGACTTAATCACAGCTCGTGGCACTGAGCCACAGTGATTACCCACGCAGGCATGAATTGCAGCCTGTCATGGCACCAGCACCTGCCCAGCACCCTGTCATCATGCTCAGTCCCAGAAGCATCAGTCCCTGATGAAGATTGCTTGGGTATAGGTTTGAACCCCTTTGAATCTTGTGGGCTGGATGAGAAAGGTGAGGCGAGCTTCTGTTTTGCAACCTGGGGAGGCAGCTGGTTCAGACAAGCACAAGGACACCCCTTGGGGACATGGTTTCTCTTCCAGGAAGGAGGGGCTTCTCTGAGGTTTTGGGGAGGACTTGGTGAAGTATCCTGGCAGGCTGAACTTGGCAGCCCAAGTCTAGAAGATGATCTAGGCTTGGCCAGGAGATGCACTAAAGAGGAGTTTTGGACTGGCTATGTGCTTTTGGGGTCACAGGCAGTTTAGCAGCATGGCCCTGAGCCCAGCCAAGCCACCCAGGATCAGGATTGTTTTATTTAATAATATAGACAGGAGCAGTGAGGTGTGAATGAACTGTTGCTGTTGGGGCCATATCCACAGAAACCTGGCCAAGAGCCTTCACTATTTCTCCATCACTGCAGTGAGATCACAGGACCATACGTGTTCTGATGGGAACATTAGAGAGGACCATGTGTCATTTTGTTTTGCATCTGACTCAGAGAGCCTGTTCGACACGAACACTGGAACAGTATGTGGCTGTCAGAAAACAGAAAATAGTCATTTAAATATCAAAGATGATTTCATAGCTCCACTTCGCTGAGTTGCATCTCCAAGTTTCAGTGTTGGGAGGGAAAAAATGGTGTGAAGTGAGGTGCATCAGGGAAGGTGATGTTCTGCCTACCTATTCTCCCTTTCCCAGCCAATCATCTATGGTGCTGGGTGACCTCAGGCCAGCTTGACTCCCCCAAAAGATTGAGTCTTTTATGTTTCAGCTCCCTGCTGTCTCTCTATGGAGTGGTACAAGCTTATGGTACAAGGGGACATGGCAGGATCAGAGGGAAAACCAGCCCCCAGGCTTCCTGCCAGCAAGGAGCAGAGTTCTGAAGCC
>NW_020955773.1:533064-537255 GCF_003031625.1 Empidonax traillii | reverse complement strand
ATGGTGCTGGGTGACCTCAGGCCAGCTTGACTCCCCCAAAAGATTGAGTCTTTTATGTTTCAGCTCCCTGCTGTCTCTCTATGGAGTGGTACAAGCTTATGGTACAAGGGGACATGGCAGGATCAGAGGGAAAACCAGCCCCCAGGCTTCCTGCCAGCAAGGAGCAGAGTTCTGAAGCCCAGTTTTTAGTACCAGCTTCTCCAGACCTCTGGGCATGTCATAGAAGACTGTAAGCTTTAAGTGGTGATTGCTCTTTTTCCATAGCAAGGGACATGTGTTACATATAAGGAAATACCAAAAGCAGTCACCAAACTCAGCTGTTTCCTTTTTTTTTTTTTTTTTTTTTTTAAAGTAGGGAAATAAAAGCTTTCTGAAAACTGTTTCTACTACAAGAAGAATGCTTTGTAATGCTGATTTGTCTCTTAAGCTTCCTCTGAAAGTCTTTGAGAAAGAAATGAACCCTGAGGCGGGATAGAGAGGAAAAAGGGAACTGGGAGCAGGGCTGAGCCAAGGGGTTGTGCAAAGAATAAACTGCTTGCATGGATATAAGAAGGGATGGGGCCATTTCATGAAACAGAAGTCCATCATGAAGGTGTTAATTTAGAGTTAAGTAAAAGATGGTGAGCAATTGGACACAAGTTCTGATCCTGCTGTGGGTGCTGTGGATGATCTGCCAGGAAAAGGCCAGGCTCAACACTGGCATCGCTGGCACACAGGACTTGTTCCAGAGGCAGCAGGGACAAGGCTGCAGCAGGGATGCTAAAATACTGGAAATCTCTCATTGTCATTTCATCTTCTGCAGGAGAGTGGCATGGCCAGATAAAATCAGGAAGGAGCCACAGTGGGGTCAAAAGTGATAAATCCACCAGATACTACAGAAGAGTGCGCTGTGTGACAGCAGACTGGAGCAGCTCTTGGGAGCTGAATGGGACCCCATTCAACATGGCAAAAACGATTGTTTGTTGTGGCAGGACATGAATGTCGGGGGCAAGGCTCTGTAGTGTGAATGCCAAGCTCATCCTCTTCCCAAGCTCAAGCTCTTCCCAGGCTTTCTTCAGCATAGCCTATGTCTGCTTCTACCAGCTGTACCTAATTCCTACATGGCTTAGTAAAGTGAGCATGGGATGGCACAATGAGGTCTTCTGCAATCTAGCCCCAGTCTGCCCTAGGCATAATATTCACCTCTCCACGCCTCAGTTTCCCCTAGTAAATTGGATAATAATGAGATCTATTACCACTGTCATGTTACATCACATGTGTGGCAAGTGATTCATTACACGTAAAGCTCTGAGCACGTCAGGCAGCATACAGGGGTCAGGCAGCAGCGGGATCATCCCAGCGTGATGCCTGTCTGTGACTGTGGTGGTTTTCCACCTATCCCTCGGCTTCTTCCCCACCTTTTGCCTTCTTCTTCTCCATCTTCTTCCCTCAGCTTTTGCCCACCATCCCAGGAAAGGAAGTGCCTGGTCCCTGAGATGAGATATGACTTCCACCCAGGTTCGACTCAGCAGGCTTTCGGTGCCAGAGCCAGTGCCAGGAGCTTCTCCACCTGTGCCTCCACACCGCTGTCACCTCCCACCCCTCTTCCACGTGCCTGCACATGTGCTCCTTACTCCCTGGTGGCTGAGTCCCATGGGAAACAATACCTCCAGCAGCTTTGGGGAGATGTGTGGTATGTTCCTGCTCCAGGGTGAGGATATGACTTGCCCCATAGTGAAGGGTTGGGGGATGCCAGTATCAGCAGCTCAGCAAAGAGGAGATTAAAGGACACCTCTATCCAGGGGCTGTAAGCACATGGGTTGGAAATACAGCAGAGATAATGGGCTGTCGAGTGCAGAGAACAAAGTTACAGCAAATCCAAAGGCCAATGAATAAACACTCCCTGGAGAGCTCAGTTTTAACACCAGGTTAACCCAAAAGCTGGGGTGGGTGGATTTACCATCAGGACTATTTTTATCTCAGGTGTCAAAGCTTCTTCAAAAGAAATGCTGCCTTTGAGGCAAACGCTATTTTTGGGATGTGCAGGGTTACGCCAGAGGTCAGGAGGGATGGTCACCCCAACCCTTTTGTTCTTATAATCTGGGAGTTATATCTCTTAATCTCTCCTTAAAAATCCCAGGGCCAATGAAACTCTTGTTAATGATTAGTAGAGTTTACACAGCCCAGCATTACTAATATTCCTAACCCTGGATAATTCAGCAGCTTATGGTATGATGACTATGGAAGCATCGCCATTGGCTTTGTGAGTTGTGCTGGAGCAGGACCATGTTGTTTTCTGAGTGATGTGCTGGTATAAGCTCCCATTTTCCTTAAAAATCTGTTTCTCACTATGTACATGAAAAAAAAGTCTGAAGGACATCTCCAGGCGTGTTTTCTCTTGAGCTACGGAAAACATAGAAGAAAATCAATTAATATAGTCTTTCTACATATGGCTAGAAGGGTCTTTGAATTGAAATAGTATTTCAAGGTATATATTTAAACAATATGTTTTGTCCAGACAAATACTCTTGGAGAACCACTACAATAGTCATCACTGGCAGTACTGCTGGAGCAGCCCGTGATACAGAGCAATTTTCCTGCCTTGCTTGAAGTAGATTTTTATATATTTATCTGGGAGGAGTGTGGCAACATCAGCTCTGTATGTATATGTCTGTGTGTAGACACACATACACATACACACGTATGTACATACATATATCCATATGTATACCTATATGAATATATATATATACACACACATGTGCACACATAGAATCATAGAATGTAGGGGGTTGGAATGGACCTTAAACATCATCTAATCCCAGTCCCCCCTCTGCCACAGGCAGGGACACATCCCACTGGACCAGGTTGCTCAAGGCCTTATCCAACCTCGCTTTGAACACTTTCAGGGATGAAGCAACCCTCCCTGGGCAACTCAGGGGAGAATCACCTCCTTCTACCTGCTGGCCACACTCCTTTGGATGCAGCCCAGGCTTCAGTTGCTTTCTGGGCAGTGAAGTCCATAAAAGTACATACATCTACACAAGGGTGTGTGTCGCTCTGTGGGGACACACAGGGGTGTGGGTCTGTTGGGACACACCCAAATGTGTCAGTGTGTGAGGGGACGCACACAGAAATGTGAATCTGTGGGGACACACAGGAGTGTGGATCTGTAGGGACACACACACAGGTGTGTGGCTCCGTGAGGACACGGATGTGTGAATTTGTGGGAACGCACACAAGTGTGTGGATCTGTGGGGAGACACAGGGTGTGGATCTACGGGGACACACACACAGGGGTTGTGGGACTGTGAGGACACACACAAATGTGTGAATTTGTTGAGGACACACACACAAATGTGTGGATCTGTGAGGACACACGGGCGTGTGACTGTGGGGACACAGCAGAGTGGATCTCTGGGGACGCACACAAATGTGTGAATCTGTGAGGGGACACACAGATGGGTGTGCGGGTGTGTGAGGACACACAGATGGGTGTGCGGGTGTGTGAGGGATGGGGGTCTGTGGGCACACACAGGGTCTGCTGGCGGCCCGGGGCACTACAAGTCCCGTCATGGCGCGGGGCGGGGGCGGTTCCCGGGCGGGTGCCGCCCCGCTGGCGGGTGCGCGGGCGGGCGCTGAGGCGAGGCCGGCGGGGCGGGAGGCGGCGGTAGCGGCACTCGGCGTGAGGGCGGCGGAGCCGGCGTACATCGGGTGTTTCTCTCCCGCCGCTTCCCGGCAGATACCACCACCACCGCCGCCGCTGCCGCTGCTGCTGCAGTTTCCGGGCCTGTGGCTCGCACCGCCGGAGCCCTCCGTGGCGGGGGTGAGCGCTGCGAGGCTCCTCCGCCTGTCGCCCAGTCGGAACTATCGCCCTCCGTGCGGCCGCGAGGAGGCTGAGGCTGCGCCGTCCCCTTCCCCCCGATCCCGGCCTGCCGGCGTGGGGTGCCTCCGCTGCCCGCTGCCTTCCTCCCTGGGGTGAGTATCGCGTCTGTCGCGACGGAGCCCCCATCCGCGCGGCGCTGTCGTGAGGAGGTGGGGGGCCTGCCCAGGGCCTGCCCCCTTCTTCCTTCCCCAGGCTCCTTCTTCCCCTCCCCGCCGCCCTGCGCGCTTTGTGCTGCTCCTCGCAGGGCTCCCCTTCTTGCGGCTGTTTCCAAAATAATTCTCTATTTTTATTTTTTTTTCCTGGGCTTTGGGAAGTTTTTTGTCCCT